>NC_056729.1:1873047619-1873275119 GCF_019279795.1 Protopterus annectens | reverse complement strand
GTACACAGGCCAATGTACATATTAACATTACACAGACTGCTGAAAATCACCATAAGTACACGGACCTCAGTGCTGTACACACAACCACAGAATGTCCAGGTTATGTCATCAAATATAACCCTACTATACATTACATGTATAGCAGTCTTATATCTCACTGGCTTGGTATCAGATATGACGTCAGTAATTATGGTGTACAGTACATATGCACCCCTTACTGTATGACATATGTACAAAGGTTGTGAGGGTTGTGGCAGGAGGCACATACCACGGCCAATATTGACATGTTGCTGTGATAACCTCATACATTTACTGTTGTAACAAGGTTTGTTGCAACATATGTCCTATGAGGGATATGAAGTCAGTAACTGTCATGGCTTTCACCATCTACAGACTGCAATTCTCACACTACCTTCTGCAGTTCACAGATAGCTGCTCTGTGGGTAACACATGAACCCAAAGGCACCATGCACTGCCCAGTCTGCAGATGATCCTACAGATGGGGATTCCTCACAAACATAGCACTGATATGGCAGGCATTAAAACATGTAGGACAGCCATATCCACACACACCCTGTTATGCCAACATTACTCCAAATGCAGCATAGCAGCACTTACAGTCTGTAGTCAGGTCAGGCACATCCCCTTCCTGTGTGTTGCCCTGTTTCCACAGTGTATGTTGTTAGAGGTAAATCCCCAATCCATCTGAGATGCTGTTTGCTAAACAACAGATTGAGTTCCTGCTCACAGTGAATGGAAAGGCCCAACACCAACATGATGTTCCTAGATTTTGAAGTGTGTTTCCATGCAATTGGATATGGGAATGTTACCACAGCTGTTCCACAAGCAATCAGCTACAGGAGGGCTGCAATTTGTGCAGAGTCCATCAGCTGATCATGAGCATCACTTAAAATACACATGCTGCTGCCTAAGCAAAGCAGATGTAGGTCTCCACATCCACCAGAGAGGGAGCGAGAGAGGCAGACAGAGGCAAAGACAATCAGGAAGGGTTGGGAGAGTAAAACCTAAGCATGTTTATGTCACACACCTACCAGCACAGGGTATCAAACCCCTGACGACTATGTAGTGCTATCACATTTCTATGCAGTTATTGGATGCGCCACACAGGTCACATGTTGAGGAGCCCTCAGAACATATATGTGATGGTGAGTGACATCTGCAACAGGGATATGGTAGCTATATGGTAGATGTAGTACACGTGCCTGTCTGCATGAACAGGTGCCAGCGTCAACATAACCACAGTCTCACAGGGATGCACACACATTGATACACTTAGCAGGGCCAGGAATACAACTCATCACTAGTGAGATTGTCACAACACATTACTGTGCAGGCATCACATTTACCACAGGGGTCATACGGAGGTTATATGGGCAAAGGGTATGGGGAGGTGTCTGAAATCAGACAGCGTGCATCAGTATGCCAATGGGGGTTGTAGTGAGTGTGAATGTGATCATATGCACCATACAACACACACACACACACACACACACACACACACACACACACACACACACACACACACACACACACACACACACACACACACACACACACACACACTCACACACAGGGTGCCAGTACTGACATGAATGTGTGCATAGCTTCATGGGTGTGTGGTGGTCGACTGTGGCAGATGGCTATCCAAGGCTAGGTGATGGGTATACCTTGGCATCAGGCCACATGACAATGGTCTCCATTGTGGCTCAGTGGTGTAGTTCCTAGATTTGCCCACACAGGTGGGTATTGCATCCACCATCCAGTCACCTGGGTGACTATTGCATGTGGCCAATGCTGTGCATTGCTTGCCATGTATGTGTTCCTTAGTCCATGATATGGATGGTGTCTGGGATGTGCACACCTCCCACGTGCATGTACAGTGACATGTGGAACTGTACCTGGTGTGTCTGGCCCATGTTGTGTACACAGATTATCATCAGATATGCCAGTCCTGGCCTCATGTGGTGGGAACTGGTAATGGACAGCAGGTTTACCCTGCACCTACATTGATAGCATGCTAATGGCATTCCCTGGTGTCAGTGACTTCTGTCCATATAGGGCATGTTTTCAGGCATGGTATGTCTGTTGTGGGTCACATTTGATGACACCACAGGTGTTGCAAGTGTCCAGTGGAGAACATGGGGAAGGTGCACTGTCTGGATGTATGTGCTTATTGGACAGATGGGCAGGGTGACATACCCTCTGTAGCCTGCTGCAATCACTCCATAGTTACTATCAGTGGGCAATATGCAGTGAACTACCAACATAGTGGCTGTTGCCTAGGCAAGTATGTGTGTATGAGATGTGTTGAGCGTGTTCTCTGGGTAATACTGGGGTTGTGAACTTTGCCTGGCCTTGATGTCACATATATAGGTATGGATTTGCACCCCTGCCTCTCGGCTATTTCACATCTGTTATCCCTGTACAGTGGACATTGTGACATATACTAGGGCCACCATATAAGAAATTTGCAAACTCGCTCCACATTGGGCCCAGTTGTTATACACTCACACCCACCTCCACACAGGATACTAGTTACAAACACACACACACACACACACACACACACACACACACACACCTATCATGTCTGGGATTAGAACTCCTACCTAACTAGTTTATTACACTACATGACTATGCAGTTATAGTACATGCCATGGAAAGTACTGGAGTACTCCTTCCCCAAAGGTGTATTTCACAATGAATGACATCAGCAGGATTGCCAAAGTAGGGCATTTGAATTGTAGTAAGTGTGGCTAGGCTAAAATGCATTGCTTCCTACACAGACATTGAAACACACACAAAAAATCCATAACTGACATGTGTGGGTATAGAACCCCTAACAGAGGTCTATATCACACTACAGCATGATGCTGTTATAGGATGCACTACGGGGATAGCTGGAGTTCTCCTTCCCCAAAGGTGCATTTCACAGTGAATGACATCAGCAGGATTGCCAAAGTAGGGCATTTGAAATGTACTGAATGTGACTAGACTAAGATGCATTGCTCCCTGCACAGACATTGAAACACACACAAAACATCCAGAACTGCCATGGGTGGGAATAGAACCCTACCAGAGTTCTATATCACACTACAGCAGTACGCAGTTATGGCGCACCCTACAGAGATTACTGGGCTACAACCTTCTCAGAGATGTATTTCTAGGTTTATGACATCAGCAGCCTTACCAAAGTAGAGCATTCAAATTGTTGGGATTGTGACTACCCTAAAAAGCATTGCTCCCTACAGAGACAGACACACAAACACACACTTGCCAAGTCTGGGATTAGAACTCCTACCTAACTAATTTATCATACTACAGCAGTACACAGTTATAGGACACACTATGGTGATTACTGGGCTACAACCTTCACAGAGGTGTATTTCTAGGTAGATGACATCAGCAGCCTTACCAAAATAGAGCATTTGAATTGTAGGGAGTGTGACCACCCTAAAAAAGCATTGCTACCTACACAGACAGATGCACACACATTTGCCAAGTCTGAGATTAGAACTCCTACTTAACTAGGTTATCACACTACAGCAGTACGCAGTTATAGGATGCACTACGGAGATTACTGGGCTACAACCTTCTTAGAGGTGTATTTCTAGGTGGATGACATCAGCAGCCTTGCCAAAGTAGAGCATTTGAATTGTGGGGAGTCTGACTACCCTAAAAAGCATTGCTGTCTACACAGACACACACTCACTCACACACACACACACACACACACACACACACACACACACACACACACACACTTGCCAAGTCTGGGATTAGAACTCCCACCTAACTATTTTATCACATTACAGCAGTATGCAGTTATGGCATGCACTACGGAGATTACTGGGCTACAACCTTCCCGGAGGTGTATTTCTAGGTGGATGACATCAGCAGCCTTACCAAAGTAGAGCATTTCAGTTGTAGGGAGTGTAATTACCCTAAAAAGCATTGCTGTCTACACAGACACACACACACACACACACACACACACACACACACACACACACACACACACACACACACACACACACACACGCACACACGCACACACACACACACACACACACACACAGTTGCCATGTCTAGGATTGGAATTCCTACCTAACTAGTTTATCACACTACAGCAGTACGCAGTTATGGGATGCACCACAGAGATTACTGGGCTACAATTCTCCCAAAGGTGTATTTCACAGTGGATGACCTCAGCAGGCTTGTCATAGTAGGGCTATGTGGAGGGCAGTGTGTGTGTGCATGGGCCATAACCCATTCATCTAAAGATTGACACACCAAATGCGGGCACATACAGGGTCATATTTCACAGGTACATGTATACAGCTACTAGATGACTACTTCATTGTACAGTCATGTTGCACAGCTAGCATGTGCACCACATAGTCTGTAATGCTGACAGATAACAGTGGTTAGTATCTGCAGTGAGTGACCTCTGAACCCAAATGTGGTTGTGGCCCTTTGGCTGTGTGCTGGGTGTGAGAGACCCGGATGGCTCTTTGTCACAGTTACCTTCTTCCACACATCTATGTACGTCTACCTTTGGCTTATTATAGTGTGTTGTTCTTACATATATGTCTATATTCCTATCCAATGTGTGTGCAAAGTTTGAGTGGTGCATACTAAGGAGTGTCTGCACTAACATCTGTGACTGCCAGACATGTCTGGTCCACTGGTGTTTGCAGACATGACCTTCATGTGTTTATGTGTGAACATGCCCAGCATGACCTTTCAGTATGTTGTTGACTGACATTGCCTTCATTTCTCAAAGTGTGTGAGCATGTCCAGTATGTCTGTCTGTATTGAATGTGGGGATCAAGTCCAGGTAGTTTGTACTGCAGTGCTGATCTTTGTGTTGTACACCGACAGGTAGCATGCTGTCTATGCAGGGTATACATCAATCATTTGGCATTGACTGTTACTACATTTCTGATTAGGATGGGGAGGACACCTGACTATTTCTACATTTCTACACAGAATGGGGGGGGGGGCACACCTGCCTGTTCTTACATTACTATGTAGGATGGGGGGGGGGCATACCTGACACTTGTACACATTTGCTCTGACTGTATGGTATGTCAGGTACTCCATTTCATTTTGTATTCTTACCTATCATGTTGACTAGAGGCATACCAGTGTACTACAGATCTTAGCTTTGGTTGCCCTACATATTAGTGTCTGACTTCCTACCATTCAGAACTAACATCCCACTGCTTGAACTGCTGTAGTCTGTCTGTGTAGGCCTTGGGGGGAGGTTACTCATAGGCATCATTCAGAGACCATAGCACAGGCTCTATTTGGGTTTATCTACACCTGTCCTGCTGGCTGAGACTGTTGTTGGGTATGTGAACCTCCCTGACTGGCATATGTGAGTCATATGGATACACATGTCGCTCAGCACATTTCCTGAAGTGGGTTTTGTCACCCTGTGTAGTACTGGCTACTATGGTGACTCCAGTATGTGTTACAGATGTCATGGTGCCAATATGGGTGTCTACTTTCTGCTGTCATAACATTCAGCCATCCGATTCCCTTGCATGCTCACATACATACCATAGATACAGGTAACGACACATTCTACTCCATTTGGCAACTGGTAGGTTGATTGACTTACCTAGTGGGTGTACTAGGATTGCGGATGATGCTGGAGGGCTGCCTATATTGGATGCAAATTGTACACTCCCTATAGATGGTTGAGCACAGGTAGTGTCATGTTTGGCATCCTTTTTACTGTATGTGCGAGTCAGGGAGAGGTGTCATTCCCTGGGTCTCTATTGTGTCAGTGTATGTGCTATGCATTGTCTCTTTGCCATGGCCTCAGCATACTGGACACACCTCCATCTGCCTACTGGGGCAGGCTCAGGTTGTTCCTCCTCCGAGTCACTGTGTACCTGTGCAAACCTTGGCATTGGTGGGGGGGCTGTGTGGTCCTACCTAGTGTTGTTCCTGCTGCAGCTGTTTCTGCAGGATCATATTGTGTAGCATGGCACATACCATAACAATTTGGGTACATGTAGCTGATGAGTACTGCAAGGCTCCACCAGATGTGTCCCAACACCAGAACCATGACTTGAACATCACAAACACATGCTGCATTATAAGTCTGGTCTGTGCATGTGCCTCATTATGGCATTCTTGTTTGGGTTTGTGTGCATTTCTGATGGATGTCATCAGCCACAGCTCCAGTGTGTAACCATCATCCCCCACTAGGAGACCGTAGGGTATGCCCCCACTGGCAAATCTCTGGTACAGCTGCATGAGATGCCAAATGTGGGAATCATGATAGCTTCCAGGGCAGCCAGCACACATATTCATTATAATGCCCTGGGTATTGCACACGACCTGGCAGTTGATGGTAGGGAAGCCCTTGCAGTTGATGTAGGCCCTACCCTGATCACCAGGGGTGCTTTGATGCATATCTGCGTACAGTGTATAGCACCTACTACCTTAGGGTATTCTGCTATTTGGTGAAAGAGGTGCATATTGCTGGCCAACACCTCATGGATGTTGAGGAAATATACGTGCTCACCAGCATGTGCTGACATGGCATCCAGGAACTGGTGGAGTACTCTGGATGCTGATGCCTCTGAGATCCCCATCATATCCCCAGTTGAGCTTTGGGAGCTACCTGTGGCTAGTATTCCTAGGCCTACACATACCTTGATAGCCACTGGGATAGGTTTCCCTCAGTCAGTTTGGTGTGTCAGGCATGGCTGGCACGGCTCAACAATTTTCTGTAGGAGGTCCCTGTCCACCCTATAGTCCTCCACTATCTCCAGCTCATGTAGCCCCTAGTAGGTTACCCTGGGTCTGTACACTCTTCTTCGTCTCTCACTGTGGATCGATCAGCAGCATTCACATCCTCACCACCCTTAGCCTCTTGCACATGTTGTTCTATGTTGCCTGCTGCAGCCCCTCTCATTTTGTAGGTTTCTTGGTTAAAAGTTCCCCACTTGTATACACCGGTGGTGTAGAGTATGGGAAAAACCAAAGGGGAAAGTGTTTGCATAGTTTATAGTAGTGTTCTGGGCTGGTCTGCTGCCTGTGTAATTGGCTGATTCTGATACATTTCACCTGCCAGCTATGCTGGTTCTCCTTGATTACCTTCCTATCACTGTTTTCCCTTCCCATTGCCTTCCTGTTTAGTCTCGGGGGCGCACTGGGCAAACAGAGTTCTCAAATGTGCACTGTGCTGCTATTTTCTGGTTTAATTTTTATTTTCTTCCTTTAAAACTAGGTGCGCGGCATGCACACCTGCTTAGGCAATGTAAAGAGTGCTAGGCAGCTTCAGACACACGCTATTGCTTAGCTGTGCTAAGCTAGGAGAAAACCCGAGCCACAGGGCTCCAATCCACTTACAGTATGCCTGACAGCCCCCCCATGATGTCAGCTAACTCCTAGGCTTGCACCCAGCTATTCCTACTCTTACACTGTTGGGACCTGACTCACATGCTGGGGAAACCTGGGAGTCACTATCATTCCCCTCATTTGCATAGGATTGCCTGCTATTGTATAGTTACATGTCTCACACTGACTTGTATAACGAGAAATCACATAAACTGGTAAAACAAAAGGCAAGTCTGTTTAATGTTGACTTGTTTAATGCAATAACCTTTTTGCAGAGTAGACAGCAAGCAGACTTGAAGCAAAAATAACTTCACAATGATACTTAGCGCTTTCACCCCTACACACCTGGGGTATCATCAGAGTATCCATTGCTAGGTTCACGTTCAATTTAAATACCCTAAACTCATAACAATTGACCAATCACATCAACCCGAAACAATTTTATACACATATGTTTAAAAAAACTATTCTAGTCTAATATACTTGTTATGTTACATAAACATACAATAAAAACATATATTAAATACATAAAATATTTATTTATACCAAAACGTCTCACTTATTTAATAATACCTTTAATCACAACTTGATTTGTTTCATTACTAATAAATACATAAATAGTTGTTAAACTAAAATGTTGCTATAATTTAAAAGTATACTTCAAATCTGTGCATTATATTTAAATACCTAGTGCTATATAAAAAGATAATGAGTTTCAAAAAATCATTAAAAATATTACTTCATTCTCATATAAAATTAGATTTGTGTTTTAAAATACTAATTATAGAGATTTGTTCATTAATACCCGGTGGTCTATTGGCATTTAGTCTTAACTGCCATAAACATTCTTTGACCTCCAACAAGGTTTTGTCGTCACCCCCTTTACTAACATTGTATAGGACCCTGGTATAAATAAATATTTTATGTATTTAATATATGTTTTTATTGTATGTTTATGTAACATAACAAGTATATTAGACTAGAATAGTTTTTTTAAACATATGTGTATAAAATTGTTTAGGGTTGATGTGATTGGTCAATTGTTATGAGTTTAGGGTATTTAAATTGAACATGAACCTAACAATGGATACTCTGATGATACTCCAGGTGTGTAGGGGTGAAAGCGCTAAGTATCGTTGTGAAGTTATTTTTGCTTCAAGTCTGCTCGCTGTCTACTCTGCAAAAAGGTTATTGCATTAAACAAGTCAACATTAAATGTCTCACACTGAGCCTCCCCCTTAGCAACCACTACTTATTGGCCATGTTGTCTTCTGCCTGCCATTGACTTGCATGGAAGAATAGTGATATTACTTAGAATACTTAATTTAGGTTTATTTTGTTATCCCCCCCCCCCGATCCCATTTGTGCGCCGCTGCCCTACGCTTAAACAGCTGAGATCGGCTGAAAAAAATAAAAGTTGATTTTTTTATTTTTTTGGCTGTTTACAATGCCAGTGGCCTTATACTTGGCCATTGGCATGCTTTCTAACTGATATGCAGCCTTTATTTGGAGCTTTCACAGCTCCAGTTTAGATTTTGCTGAAATGTACTCGGTTACTAACCGAGTACATTTCTACAGATCGCACTAGTCCTGCACAGCCTGTTGCAAGCTTCCTGGATCACAAATTCACCTCATTTGCATGGATTTTTCCTGCAAATGGGGTGATTTGCATACAGGGGCTTAGTCCTTGCAGGACTAGTGCAGGAGCGCTCGTGCATGCCCATGCAGGCTGTTCCTGGATCGCATGGCAGACATATTGCCTGCTAGAGCTCCTGCAAAGATCCTGCATGCCGTGCAAGGCATAGAGAATGCGGTGGACTGTGTATCAAAATGTAATCAAATGTTTGTTAACTTGTATGTATTATGTGAAGTTTTTCTACCTGGGCCTCCACTGAAAAAGGATGTGCCCAGTTGGACTTTCCTGGTAATCAAATGTAAAATAAATAATAAAATAAATATAGCGAGAGCAAACTGATAGCATTGTAATGGCAGCAGATCCTTCTTGGACAAATAGGGTAAGCACATCTGTTTATGTTGCTGTCAAAATCAGTATTCTTTTAATTGGAGACTGCTAAAGTATTCATCTAGCAAAGCTAGATTCTTTAAGTATTCCTGTCCATACAACTGCTTTTATTCTTTTCTTCTGCAATATTTACATCAGCATTTTAATGTGGACAGGCATTGTTTTCTTTGTTGTCTAAGTATTGTTTTTTTTACCTTTGAAGATTAAGGAGATAGTATTTATTACTTATGCATCCATTTGTTATTTATTGTTGTAGATGTAGGTACTATTGTGCACTGTTCTTGGCAAGCTGTGATTTCCACCTCTACTTAGCCAGATCCCTTGAATATACTTTGAGCAAGAAATCATTTTTATAATTTATAGTGGGCTAAATCAAACTGGCACTTTACTGCCTAGATATATCAAGGCTGGATGAAGTACTACCATGCAATAAAAAAGATGTGAGAAAATGCAGATCAGCCAACCCTGGAATTATATGCATGTGTGTGTATGTGTGTGTGTGTTTGCATGTGGGAAAATAATTTGCTGAAAAACAATTACTGTGGATATGGGGCACTGAAAGATAGGTGAAATAGGGAGCCGAGATGCAGGGCCAAGGACTCAGCTCCTCAAATTGTCGGTGTATAGTCCACGTCTGGGTTTTGATGTTGAAATCCCAAACCTAGGCCACAGTGCATATTCATTCATGCTGTTAGGACCAGATTGCATTTGATGAATTGGCTACTGACTCATTTATGTGCATGTTTCTTTGTTACTTGACTCTGTTGGGCACTAGTGGTGTGACCTGAGAGGTCATCCCTCTGGTAATGTCAGACCTATATTGGAATGGGTGCCATACATCACATTTTTTAAGAAGTTGTGGGATATTAGAACTGAACTTATCCAGCCTAAAAAAGCTTTGTTATCAAAGGTACTTGAATATCTTCACAGGTAAAATTAACCAGGGTGTAGTTTTGCACAGCAGCTATTTTATTTTAGCCATTTTAGTGTAGTATAGTGTAGGAGTATACAGAAAAGCAACTGCTCTAAAATAGCAGGAGTGCAAAAAGGAATCCACCATTCCAATATGTCCAAGGAGGATGTGGTGAATACAGCTAAATGGGTTGTGTAGGTGTGTAGGATGCAGGGAATGCATAATCTATTTCATCCTCAGAGGACCACAAGATCCTGTTGGAATTACAGAGACTGACACTTAAGAGGAAACATCTGGAACTTGAAGCAGCTCAAAAAATACACCTGATGAAAGTGAAATTAGTATGGGTACAAGCTGAAGAAAGAAAGAACCAATGCCAGCATAAGAGAGAGAAAGAGAGAGAGAGTTGAGCATGCTTCATGAGTGACAGGTGAGTCACATGGAGGGAGAACCAAGTCCTAGATCATGTCCAGATCTGTAAAAAATTTCTCAGCATAAAGCGGGAGATGATTTGATTGTATTCTGTGGGATTTTGAAAGGGTGTGCAATCAACAGCAAGGTGATCAAGGGTAGTGGGGTGTTTCGTAAGTCATTTGCTCATGGCTAAAGCAATGCATGCAGTTCTCAAATGTAGTGATGCTGATTGTTTAAATTATATTAAAGTTAAAGAATGTTTACTCCCATGTTTTAACCTGACTCCTGAAATGCATAAAAAAGTTTAAAGAGCATAGAAGATAGTGTGACTGAATACATTCAAAAACTAACATGTATTTTTATAGATGGGTGAGTGGATGTTAGGTCACCATATCTGAAATGATTGCAGATCCTTTGGAAAGAGAAAGTAATCAGCAGTCAGCCAGAGAAAATGTTGTTTTGATTGATAGACTGGCAGTGTACTACTGCTGTGGAAATTGGAAGGAAAGGGGGCCACTATCTTTCCAGCACATTGCAACTGCATAGGAGGGGGTAGCCAGCACAACACATGTGTTTAAGGGAAATGTATGGAGGTAGCCTAAGCCATCATAGCAGGTTATATTGGAAAAAGGAGAAGCCACAGATTTTTAAACATGCTCAGGTTTTGGGGGTTTAATGTTTTGAATGTAACCAAAAGGTCATGAATAGTCTTAATGTCCATTTATGCAGGGTGTAGAACAAAGATCTTGTGAAGCTGCTAGCAGAGGCAGGACTATCGCCATGATGGTTTGCCTGAAGACATTTGTACCAAAATATCAAAGAGGTCTTTATCTGATGGTGGTGGAATGGAAATAGACTATTACCAAGATGGATATGGCCTTGGACATAAATATAGTTGCACCTATAGTAATCAAAAATGAGCAATAATAATCTAGTCAGTCTACTCAATTTATGGCCTTGGGATAGAAGCATTTACAGGTTCCTTTGGCTAGAGTTTATCTGTACTGAGAATATGGCAAGCAGCAAACAGGTGACTGTCTCTGAGGATATCCCTGCTGATGTCCAAATTAGGAATGACTTTGACAATGCAGCACTTTATGTGCATCCTTTTACATACAGCCAGACACTGAAGAAAGCATGAGTCGAAAGCAGTAGGGGTCACCTGACCAGGGCCCATACTTTCCACTGTTTACCTGGTCCTGCTAATGTAGGTACATCAGAGGTGGAGATTGTCTGTAGCAGCAAATTGGAATCTGAGGCACAGAAGGGAAAATTACTGGCATTCTCTTAGAAATGGTTACTTCAAGGGTAAAGGGTTGCAGCAGCAAAATTTGAGGTGCCACTGGCAGAAGGTGCTAGACTCTCTTTAAAAGGGGAGCTGGTAAGAGACAACAAGAAGGAGTTGTGATAATTTCAGCTGACTTGAGGAATATAGCCAAGAAGGTTTGTTATACTGAACAGTGTGTGTGTGTGTGTGTGTGTGTGTGTGTGTGTGGGGGGGGGGGGGGTTGCTGTACAGGGAATTGACCCCTGAAGGAGGGTGACAGAGAGATATAACATAGCAGTTGGTAATACCTTGGGCCTATCAACAGGCACCTATAGTCATAGCTCACAACAATCCTTTTGTGGTTAATAAAGACATAATGTATATTAAAAGACAACTTTTACAGAATTTTAATTAACCAGTGATTATAAAAGATTTAACAAAGTACTGCAGGACCTGTGAGGAGTGCCAAAAGGCTGGCAAGTATGCAGAAAAAGCTAAGGTTGCTTTGATGCTATTTCCTATTATTAAGCATTTCAGAAGGTAACTATGGATATTGCAGGACCTCAATATCACAAGCTCCATATGTAAGAAATACATCCCGGTAGTGGGGAAGAGGAACATTTTATCAATGTAGGCTTATTGATCAGATACTGACAGAGTTGCAACATTTTGTCAGACCTGTTGACATGTTTGTGGAAATGTTGTGGGATAAATAATTTAAAGACTATCCCCAACAATGCACATACCAATAGTCGAGTGAATAATTTAAACTCCACACTTTATCTTCCTTCATAGTGCAGGTATGCTTTACATGTTATTACATTTCTATTTGTTCTAAAGCTGTGTTGAACAAAGAAAAAACCTTGTTAGTATGTTGTATTTGTATCAGTTTTATTCAGATTGGATAACCTTTATGTATGTTGAGCCCGTGGACTTTAAAAGTTGTGTATGTCATGTCAGCTGCTCATGTTTTGGTATATATTTAACATCCTTTCGACATACTGGTTTATTCCATGAATGTTTACTAAGTGATGGTTTCATACTGTGCTTATCAGTGTAGTGCTATGTAATGATAGTTTGCTCTATACAGCTTCATATATACACTGTATTACTGTGGTTTTCTAGCAGTATACCTCCTGCTAACCTACTTTTGAGCTTACTTTCATAAATTTTCTTACCATCTCTCCACTCTTATAATATCTCCATATTGTCTTGCTCTGACTCACTAGGGTCCTTGCTTAATCTCATTTTATAATAAGCATTAACTTTGCAAGATGTGCAGCAGGTAAAGGTGATAAAGGATAATGAGGGAAACATACTCACAAGCGAGGAGAGTGTGTTGAGAAGATGGAAAGAGTACTTTGAGGGGTTGATGAATGAAGAGAATGAGAGGGAGAGAAGGTTGGATGATGTGCGGATAGTGAATCATGCAGTGCAGTGGAACAGCAAGGAGGAAGTAAAGATAGCTATGAAGAGGATGAAGAATGGAAAGGTTGTTGGTCCAGATGACATACCTGTGGAAGCATGGAGGTGTTTAGGTGAAATGGCAGTGGAATTTTTAACCAGATTAGTTAATGAAATCTTGGAAAGTGAGAGGATGCCTGAGGAATGGAGAAAAAGTGTTTTGGTAATGATTTTTAAGAATAAGGGTGATGTGCAGAGCTGTAGTAACTACAGAGGGATTAAATTGATCAGTCACAACATGAAGTTATGGGAAAGAGTAGTGGAAGCTAGGTTAAGAAGGGACGTGATGATTAGTGATCAGCAGTATGGTTTCATGCCAGGAAAGAGCACTACAGATGCAATGTTTGCTTTGAGAATGTTGATGGAGAAGTACAGAGAAGGTCAGAAGCAGTTGCATTGTATATTTGTGGATTTAGAGAAAGCATATGACAGGGTGCCTAGAGAGGAGTTGTGGTATTGTATGAGGAAGTTGGGAGTGTCAGAGAAGTATGTAAGAGTGGTACAGATATGTACGAGGGTAGTGTGACTGCGGTGAGGTCTGCGGTGGGAGTGACGGATGCGTTTAAGGTGGAGGTGGGATTACATCAAGGATCAGCTCTGAGCCCTTTCTTATTTGCAATGGTGATGGGCAGGTTGACGGATGAGATCAGACAGGAGTCCCTGTGGACTATGATGTTTGCAGATGACATTGTAATTTGTAGTGAGAGTAGGGAACAGGTAGAGGAGACACTGGAGAGGTGGAGATATGCTCTAGAGAGAAGAGGAATGAAGGTCAGCAGGACTAAGATAGAATATATGTGTGTAAATGAGAGGGAGGATAGAGAAATGGTGAGGATGCAGGGAGTAGAGGTGGTGAAGGTGGATGAGTTTAAATACTTGGGATCAACAGTTCACAGTAATGGTGAGTGTGGAAGAGAGGTGAAGAAGAGAGTACAGGCAGGATGAAGTGGGTGGAGAAGAATGTCAGGAGTGATTTGTGACAGACGAGTACCTGTAAGAGTGAAAGGGAAGGTTTACAAGAGGGTAGTGAGACCAGCTATGTTATATGGGTTGGAGACAGTGGCACTGACAGAAAGGCAGGAGCCAGAGCTTGATGTGGCAGAGTTGAAGATGTTAAGATTTGCACTGGGTGTGATGAGAATGGACAGGATTAGGAATAAGTATATTAGAGGGTCAGCCCAGGTTGGAAGGTTTGCAGGCAAAGCCAGAGAGGCAAGATTATGTTGGTTTGGACATGCATTGAGGAGGGATGCAGAGTATATTGGGAAAACATGCTAAGGATGAAGCTGCCAGGTAACAGGAAAAGAGGAAGGCCTAAGATAAGGTTTATGGATGTGGTGAGAGAGGGCATGCAGGTGGATGGTGTGACAGATCAAGATGCAGAGGACAGGAAGAAATGGAAACACTTGATCTGCTGTGGCGACCCCTAACGGGAGCAGCCAAAAGAAGAAGAAGAAGATTAACTTTACTGCCACAATATCACAGTTTAGTTTTTCTCTTTTCTTTCCTTTCAGAGCCTGTGATTACTACATTCAACCAATTTATTGCAGGAGCTTTGCCACAACAACCAATGCCCAAACGTTTTCACTGAGAATTCTGTCATTGTATAATGTAAGCAAATTTAACATGAAGAGCCTTGCTGTGTGTTAACTTCAACTTGTAAAATACTTGCCTGCCCTGTAGTGGAAAGTGGGTGCAAACTCCCTATCCCCCTCAAACATGAGTAACCCTTGCACTCTAAGGACCACTTACTAACTTGGCCACTGTCCTTTCTCTTGACCAGAAGATTACATGGTATATACCAGCTGCTTAGTCTCCTTGGCTGCCAGGTTTCTGCATTCAGTAAATTAAAGAAACCATTTTCTACTTTGTGCATCTTTATTAATTGCTTTATACTGGCTATAAACTGATTACTCTCTGTCAAAATGTGACCTGAAGGTGTAAAGCTGCTACTCTCAGCCTTGCTATGTTCGATTTCACTTTGTCCCACTACCCTATCCCCAGTTCCCACACCCCGTACTCTGGTATTATACATCCCACATACTCATTTCACCTATGATACCCATTCTCTGACCCTCCAAAACCAGCTTATTACTGTTATATAAACACTTCTTTTTTTTATTTTCCACCAAGATAATCTTTGCTGGATATCCATAACAATTCTACAAACAAATACTACGAGGTGATGTCAATATAATTTAGTTGGACATAACCTCTAACTTTGCTACATATATCATGAACTTATATGATTTCACACAACTAAATAGCCCCCACATATTGTAGCAGGACATCAAATTCCTTACTAGACTGGATCCTACTATCAGACCCTATCAAATTCACCATCACAGGTACAATGTCAGACTTTCTCAGTGACCATCTCCCATGCTACACAACCAGCCATCTCAAACATCCACTTAAACAGCCTGTTAATAAAACAGCACACAATCTGTTCAGGTTAAACACAGAAATATTCATTACTACAGTATCATCTATTAACTGGAACATCTCTGTTCTCTACTGACATCCTTAATTCTTTCAAGTTCTCCCCCCTGAATCTCTACTTAAATTTACCAGAACCCATTTTATTCCTATCACATCATATTGCAATTTCTGTTTGTATTATGCAATGTTGCCTTTAACTTCTTTATAAACTGGCTTACCATTTTTTCTAAATATTAGATCATTGTCATATAGGTTGTATCTATAGGAGTCCAACAGGGTTCTATCTTAGGACCACTACTATTCAGTCTTCACAAATGACCTCCATACCTCCACACAGCATGCATCTATAATTCAGTATGCAGATGACACTACCTTAATCTGTGCTGCACAAAACATTCCCACCCTCCTGCAAACAATTCAACTAGCATTCTCTGACATTGAAAACTACCTTACCAAAGCCCAACTTATCCTCAATCCAAAGAAAGCTCAGCTTATGATTATAACCAGTTCTAACAAAAACACTAACAGTCAATTCACTATCTACTCCACTAATGCTACTCCAATTGCTCCAGTGGCACAGGCTAAGCTATTGGGAATAACCATAGACTCCCACCTAAAATATGAGTCATCCTAACTTAACTATTAAAAAAGTACATGCCAAACTGGGGTCGCTCTACCGTATCAAACCATTTCTTACCAACAACACAAGATCAACCATTGCTCGCTCCCAACTTCTATCCACCTTACTCTATGCATCTCCCATTCTGACTAATCTCAACAAAACTGAACTAAGCAAAATGGAAGCCTGCTATAACAGAATTGCCCGCTTTGCTGCATATTGCGCATATAGAACTCATCACCGTACTGCTTTGAGACAGCTCCACTGGCTTGAACTGCCCAACCTCCTAACCTACAATCAGCTCTGCCTCTGTCATTCGATCTATTACCTCCCCAATAAGTGTCCTGCCCTCAAAAACCTAGTACAACATCACTCAGCCAAAAGGCCTCTTAGATCATCAAGCAAACTACTACTAGAAGTCACCAACAGCTACAATAGCTTTGGAGATGCACTATTTAGTAGTTCAGTGGCTAAAAAATGGAACTCTGTCCCTACAAGTATTCAAAACACATCATCCAAAGCCTCCTTTAAAGACCTCATCAGGCAACATCTCAAGGAAAGTTGGCAGTTCCATGATTGCTCCCCAGGCTAGTGAAAGCGGATAACACATACATACAAAATCTAGATCACTTGATAATAGTTTTCAATCTTTCTCACAAACACTGGCTAATATACAATTTATGTAATGTACCTGTGCACTATGTATGTATTCTACCTATTTTCCAAATTTCAGCTGTACACCAGAAATCTATTAATTACCTTTCTTTTTAAAATTAATATTTTTTTGTTTGTTCTCTCCACTGTAACTGTTTATGTGCCACATACCACTGTAAAAACATGTCTCCTGTAATTTGTGTGTATACTGATCATGTCTAAATAACTAAATGTGTCTGTAATTTTTCTTTGTGTAGCTTTTCTCCCCGGGCTTCTGCTGAAAAAGGGCCTTTTCGGTTCAGTCAGACACCCCCGGTTAACAAATGTAAAATAAAAATAAAATAAATAAAAATATCTGTTCTTAATCAATATTTGCACATTATGTCTAATTTGGTGGAGTTATTTAAACTCTAGATGTTTTATGGTGTTTTCAAACACTGTAAAATTATTGTTTTAAAATGCTTTTATAATACTTTGGAGCTTTTGTACCCCAGTCCACTGCTGATAATGGGAACCTACCCACTTGGACTTTCCTGTTAATCAAATGTCAGTAAATACATAAGTAAATAAGTAAGTAAATACATAAATAAATAAATAAATTAAATGTTTAAAAGTGGAACATTGTTGCATTTGGCAAACAACCCCTTCATCCAGTATATAGCATACAAATACCCCACTGCAAAAAGAAAATGCAGTTAGAGACCTTGGACCCTGTGTTGATAATTCCCTCTTCTTTGGTTACCTTGTAGCAATAATTATCAGGAAATCTATCTTAGCACAGCTAACTGCCAAAGAAATATCACCCAGATCTAAAGAGGTCATTGTCCCACTATAGTCAGCATTAATCAGGATTGACCGAACCTGTTTTAGAATACACATACCTTATTAGACATACTGGAAAGATCCCAGAGATTCATGACTCAGAAGATCATGGGCATAACACAACTAAGATAACAGAAAAGCCTAGAAATATTGCCCCTTTTTCCATACCATATAGACTCCTTAGAGGAGACATATGCCTTGTCTTGGACTCTGTGGACCAGGATGTCAAGTCAACAGTCCTACAGTTATCATAACCAGAGATCTAAATCTGCTTGTTTGATTAATAAAACAACTTAGAAAGGCATAGTTATTACTCCGTGTCTTCCCTACCCCTGGAATAGACTCTCTGTACAGCTAGAGCACTGTGATACACTATCTTCTTTCAAACAGGACATGGACAGTTGGTATTCAAAAACTCACCCTGGGACTGACAGGCATAGCCCTCCTAGAGAGGGAAGGTGCAGTATAGGATGGTATCTGGCAAAGCCAAATGGTCACAAGAGTCAGTTGCCTTTATCTTTCAATGATCCTATGATGATACTTTATTAAAAAGCAAAGTATATTTTGAAATAAGGAACCTAAAGGGGTATAAAAATAAACAAACATGGGATAAAATTATTTTATTTTGTGTCCTTATGTTATGTAGTCATGTTAAACAGGAGAATGTGTTCCACCCCTATCTCTTAACCTCTGTCTTAGATGTCATTTACATCTCCCCTGCTTTTAACTGGACAACTCCTTCCCATTTCATATTACTTTTTTTCTTTCCACCATCTATTGCCTCTGACTTCTTTTCATTAACCACCTACTTAAGCACTACTTTTCTTCACTACAACTCATCTCTCTTCTCAATACCTTTCATATTACCAAAAACGTCCTTGTCAACATTAATTGCACATACCAGTCATAACAGTATATATTAGTATTTGTATTTTACTGCACTGTACTTTATATTTTTGCACGTATGTCTCACAAAAGCTGTACCTATCTGTATAAATGGTGTCAATGCTCATCAGCCTAAACTATTGTTAATTCGGTTGTACTTTATATTTTTATATGCACTTCTTGTACTTTATATATTAATTTATACTTCATACAAAAGCTGTTCCTACCTACCATTCTTCATTAACTTCAACTATTGTTTATGTAAAAGTATCTTCTTGGCCCAGGCCATAACTGAAAAGGGTCCCATGACCAATGTGTTCATACAGTGAAAAAATGTATATGTAAATAAAAAAGTTATGGATGCTAATTTTGCACAAAGGAAATGATGTATGTCACTGATTATGTATTATTGCCCCCTGGTCTTACAACACTCAAAGCCTGTCACTGCTAAAAGGTGACCTGGGTCTGGCATACAAGGCATCCTCTGATCCTTTACTGATGGATTTACTACATATTGGCAACTCAAATGGAATCAGAACTATTTACTCTAGGGATGGAAACCTCTTCTGCAACATCAACAGAACAGTTTGTAGGGTCAGGTATATCTCACAGAGGATACTACTGCTTTGGAACACAAAAACATTTCACAAAATTATATGAGGGTTACGTGTTCTGTGGACGTGAACTTTATCTGTGACTTGGTGGAGAGACAGATTTGTATCCCAAAGGCTACTTCATCTATGGAATGAACCTCCCATCTTTGTAAAACAAACTCAGACCATCACTCTCATAAAAAAAAAAAATTGAATAAATGGATGGGGGACCATTATTCCCTCCTGGGGTACTGGCCATGTCCCTTATGGACAGAGTCAATCTTTAAAGTGACTCAGGGCTCTAACACCCAGTAAAACACTACCCTGGTACTACCCCATTCCATATCTGGGGAATTAAGATTTAATTCGTGTCAGCATTGAAAACGAGCTAATGCTCAGCTGGACTAACCCGGTAAACAAATTTAAAATAAAATAATAAATAATAAATATTGTCATATCCTTTGTATTATTGGCTGGGCTTGTAAAGCCTCTTGCATCATTAGCCTAGTAATCACCTCTGAACCTATGAACACAAGTTTGAGGTTATATATTACATCAGAAACTGACCGTGTGTTAATGATGACAACAGTGAAAGTAAGAGAACATTTACACAGGAATAACGACATTAGTAATTCAGAAACTATGAACTAGCAAAAGAGGAAATAAGACCTGAGATATAATATACTGGGTTAATAATCAGGTTAAGCAGCTTGGAGCTCTGAAACAACCAAGGAACATAATAGGAGCATTAATAAATCTTTTTGAATTTTTAAGTGTAGAAGTAAATAAACAACTGTCTGGACTAGACAGTCAGGAGGATAAGGTAAGCACCACACCACACTCTACACATAGTCCATCAAAACCTGCACCAACCAAACCCACACATAGTAACACAAAACACACACCTACCTTTGCAGGAGCTCTCAATAAAAATCTGCCCAAACAACAGAGACATACAAAGCTGAAACACAAGCAACCTCCACGCCCCAACACGACCCGATTGACACATAGCCCACAAAATCAGTGTGTCTCTCAACCTCAGCCCATAAGGCAAAACAACGTACCCAGCACACTAGTCATTGGTGACTCTATAGTCAGGCACACTGACTTCCCTCTCACCAGGCTAAATGAGGAGAAAGTTACTGTTAGCTGCCTGTCGGGTGCCAGGATCCACCATATAATGCACACACTCAGGTAACTCCACAACAAGTACAAATATGACTCTGTCATTGTCCATGTTGGAGTGAATGACCTGAGACGTACCTCCCTGGACTACATGAAAAGAGACATGGAGGAGCTCTCTGACCATGTGGCCTAGGCAGGTATGACACTAGTCCTGAGTAGCATACTGCCATCACCCAGAATGATACCACAGTACAAGGACAAAATCATTGACTTCAACAATTGGTTAAGCTTTTGGTGTCATTCCAAGGGGATCCAGTATCTGTATGCCTAGGATGACATGATCGGCAGGCCATGATGCTTTGCCAGAAATCACCTGCACCCATCACTTCTGGGATTCCGGATACTGGCTATGGCTCCATAGTGCCTTTTTTAGGTAAGGCTCAGACATCCACCACGCCACCATAGTAGATACAAACAAGTGAAATCTAAGGGTAATGCTACTCAATGCTAGAAGTCTAAACCTCAAAATGCACTCATTCTAGGCACTCCTTAAGATGGAGAACATCGACATCTGTGCAGTGACAGAGACCTGGTTTAAGGCTCCAGAGAGCACCCCTGCATTACCAGGCTACAATTTTTACTACACCTTTTGGCCACCTAACCTGGACCAAAACACTAAAGGAGGAGGCATGTCCATATTCATAAAGGATATCCATACCTCCAGGTTAGTTGCTCAACATAATGCATCCAAAATTATCCTAGTACAATTAACACTGGGCAAGACTTCAATTCAGGTTGTAGCTTGTTACAGATCCCCCACCATGCCCCAGGATGCCCACTCCATGTTTCTTGATATACTGGATAATATTAAAGTACAGCCCAATACCCTAATATTGGGAGATTACAACTACCCCACCATCAGCTGGGAAAACTACTCATGTACTAACTCATGTGCCCAATGCTTTCTGGAATTCATCAATTCCAACTCCCTGGATCAGCTTGTCTATATCCCTACCAGGGGCAGCAACATCCTGGACCTGGTCATTACCAATATGGGTAACAGATGTTTTACACCAGAGGTCATCTCCTTGCTGGTCAGGTCCGACCACAAGCTAAACACCATAGACATCCATATCCTGCCCCACCCCCCATTAAGGAAACCACTGTAAAAAATTTCTCCAAAGCCAACTTTATGCTTCTTAAGTCAGAAGTGGCCAACTTCATGTCACCCACACAGATGGAAAATAGAGAATGACTACTGAATCATATACAAAAGCACTGTAAAAGCACATACATGAGGGCATGGACCGTGTCATCCCCAACAGAACTAATATGCTATCCTCCAAAAAAAGAAAGCCAATCTGTTGGTCCTCTGCCATAAACATACACTACAACAAGGAAGAAACTGTTGCAAAAAAGAGTAAAATCCCATGATTGCAGGAACTCCTTGGTCAGCCTCAGCAAGAAGCTAAGATCCATCCTAAAATCCTCCAAAGCTAGTTATGAAAATAAAATTGCCATGAATTCTAAAGGCAACCACAAAGCTTTCTATAGCTATGTCAAGAATCTCAGTGGCAACACTCAGATCTGCTTGGAACTACAGCATAATGGCACTACATTTACTGAACCAACTGATATTACCAACATCCTGGCAGACAGGTTCAATGCAAACTTTACCCTCCTTCACCCCCAAAGGGCCCAGCTCCATACCATCAGATTGCAAAGCCACTGTCCTGTAATCATGGATGCACAGGTAAAGACTGCACTCTCCAAGGCCAAGAACACAGCATCCATGGGTTTCGGACAACATTCCAGGCTGCGTTCTGCACGAACTACAGAATGAACTGGCACTCCACCTAAGTACCATGTTCAACCATAGCCTTACTTCAGGCTTTGTGCCTATGTAATGTTGCACTGAGATGGTTATCCCACTCCACAAAGGGGTTGCCACCACTGACCCCGGGAACTACCGCCCCATTAGCCTGATGAGCCTGGCCTGCAAGGCCATGGAACGCATTATCCTGCAGCTTAGAAACAAAGACATAGGTAACCTCTAAACTCTGGACCCCACTCAGTTTGGGTTTGTAAAAGGTAGATCGTGCCTCCTAAACCTGATTGATTTCTTCAAAGTAGTTACCAGAGCTGTAGATGAGGTTAAGGTGGTGCACACAGCCTATCTTGACCGCAGCAAGGCTGTCGACACCATCCCCCCACTCTGGTACTATAGATAACCTCACTGGACTAGGCATAAATCCATATGTCACAAGATGGGTGGCCAACTGGCTCACTAACAGAACCCACACAGTGAAAGTAGCTGACTCCAAATCTGACTTCAGACCAGTGACAAGCGGAGTACCACAGGGTTTGGTCCTGGGTCCTCTCCTGTTTGGTATCTACTTCTCTGAAGTCCAGGCTAATACAGCTGGTCCCTGGATAATGAAATTTTCAGACAACTGCAAACTAGGAGCCATAATAGATTCACCTAAGGATGTGGACATTCTACAAGGAGGCCTCACTAAGACTGATGCTTGGTGTCAAAGTCATTGCCTAAAGCTCAGTGCCAAGAAGTGCATTGTCATCCTCTTTGGGAAAAACTCCATACTCAAAAACAAACAGTCCAAAAGAGCTGAAAAATCAAAAAAACAACCGAAGATACTGGTGTAGATATCCACACTTTAGTGATGATTCTGGTACCTTGGCTTACGCAAACTTTCCAAGGAATAAATTCACCATCTGGGATACCATATTATATAAGACTCTTAATAATCCAATCAACATATTGTACAATTAAGAACATTCAAGCCACATGGAGAATTAAACAAAAGACGAGTCTTCTCAATTTATCCATCAGTTAATGCAAAATTCCTTTTACAAAAATATCTTAAAAAAAACAAAAATCTAATATATTACAAAACCTTTCATAGAAAAATGCAAGTATTTTATGAAACCAATTTCTCTACTCAGACATGCAAACATTCCATAATAAATCAGTGTAAAAACATAAACCGACCTTATTATGCAACCAAAAGCACAGTCATCTGAGACACAATCACACGTTCTGATCCAATTCCATATCCAAACCATTAGGCTACAGGGTACTAAAACTGATGATATATCTGGTCTCCATTCTTAACAAGGCCCTCATCAAATCAAAACCATGTTTCTCAAACCCTTTCGCTAATACACTAAAAACTAAACTATCCATTAACCCCCCCCCCCCCCGTGTTCTTTGTGAAAATGTAGGGCTATTGGTCTCTTCATTCTAGCATTCCTAATGTCCCCCATATGTTTTTATTCTTCTTTTAATTGGTATTTTGGTCTGGCCAATATACCACAAAGATGGTTCACAATCACATCCCAAGATATATATACAACCCCAAAAGTATTACAGCTGAAATGGCCATGGGACCGATGCATTCGACCATTAATTCTTTTTCCATTTAGGTTTTTTTACCTTGCTGCATACCTTACATTTACTGCAAGGAAAAGTATCCTTACATGATCCCATATGCTCAAATGATTTACTATTCAAAATCTCTCTTAAATTACAAAATCTACTAAAGGAGAAAGTAACCTTATCAGGAAAAAGGTGTCTCACTTCACTATCCTGCTTAACTATGGGCCAAAAACGAGTGACCAACTCTTGGATAACCGAAGAGAAGTCAGAATATTTATTAACAAAAAATATGTCTTCCACTACTTCCCTCGGCTCCCAGGTCCCTACTCTCATCCCAGTTTTCTGCCGAGATGTAAGTGGACCTGGCATCTGCATACTTCTGGTGGCTTTCTTTTCAGACTCATCTAGAACTGTCAAGGAATACCCTCTTTCCAACAACTTTTCTCTTACTATAATAAATTCCCTTTTTATCTGTGATTTATCAAATGTATTATTGCTAACGTTTGAAATCCTCATAGGGAAGTGACTTCAACAGATGAGTGGGATGCATATTGTCTGCACTTAGAAAATTATTCCCTGCAGTTGCTTTAGTAAAGGGTTTATAAGAAACCCTATTATCATCCACAAAATATTTCACATCCAGAAACTGCATTATTCTTCTGTGGTATTCTATACGTAAACTCCAGACCAAATTCATTGCGATGCAACTCATCTACAAACTTACAAAATTCATTTTCCTCACCTTGACAAATGAATACCAAATCATCAATGTAACATTTAAAAACCACCACATGGTGCTTGAAAAAAATCACTGCAATAAAAATATCTATTTTCAAAAAATCCCATAAAGATAATCGCATATGATGGTGTGAACGCTGCCCCCATTGCCATCCCAGACTTCTGCAAAGAATATTGATGTTTAAACACAAAATAATTGTGAGTCAATGCAAATTCTAACAACTGCAGGGCAAAGAAAGTTTTTGGGCCCTCCCCTATTATTTTAGCACATGCCTTAATTCCCCACTTAGTACTAATGTAAGTATATAGTGATTTAACATCGATGCATGCCCAATAATAATCTTCTTGCCACGGCATGCCACCCACTATATCTGAAAAATATTTACTATTTCTACTATGTGAGGGAACCTTCAGCATGTAACTCTTCAAATGTGCATCCAAGAAAATCCCAAGGTTTTGCAAATATGCACCCACCCCAGACACAATAGGTCTGCCAGGTGGGTTCACTAAATCATTATGTACCTTTGGGATTACAAAAAACTTGGCATGCTTTGGATATTTCACAAATAATTTCTTCACATTCTGGGGGGTAAAGAACCCTAATTTTTCGCCTTGCTCCAACAAATCCAAAAGATCACCATTAAAACTATCTAAGGGACAAGCAGATAGTTTGTCATACACATTTTCATCCGACAGCAAAACCTGGGACATTTGGATGTATTTTTCTTTTGTCAAAATGACCCAGTTGCCTCCCTTGTCGGCTTGCATTGAAACATAAATGTTATTTTTGCTATGTAAATATTGCACTGCCTCCCATTCCTTTTTGTTTAAATTATACTTTCTTCTCCTCTTGCAAAAATTCTGGTATTCAAGCTGTATTTGTTTGCACAAAGTTTTTTCAAATACATTAATAGCTGCAGAAGTTTTAGGGGGAAAGAAAGAGCTAAAGTGAGGAACACTGGGAATGACAAGTTTGCCATACCCAGTAGAAAACTCCATACCCATGAACTACCACATAGGCAGTAGCCTACTAAACACAAAAAGTGTGATAAGAGACCTTGGGACACAAGTGGACAGTAGTCTCTCCTTTGATAATCACGTTGCCACAGTAGTCAGGAAGTCCTTCTACGTGTCACACCTCATCACAAAGGGGTTCTCCTCCAGAAAAAAGAGAGGCCATCGTTCCTCTCTATTCATCCCTCATCAAACCCATTATATTGTATGACACCCCATTTGGCATGTACTTTGCAAGACATCTGCAACAACTAGAAAGGCCACAGAAATACCTCACTAGATGCCATCCACAGACCCTCTCAAAAAACTCCAGCTCTACTCCATTGCATATTGCCTACTCAGAGGCAACCTCTGCCTAACATAGAAACCCATGTTTAACCCAGATCTGATGGACATGCTGCACTTAAAGAAATACCAATCTCTCTAAACCACATGCTTCAGGGAATTAAACCTTGCCACTACAATAAACAGAACATGCTGGAGGGATAGATTCCTGTCCCAGAGACTTCCCATGCTCAGGAATAAGCTACCCATGCAGAGCTTCTCATTAGTCCTCTTTAAAAGAAATCTTGACAATTGGATGGGAAAGAGGAAATTCACCCCGGGGATCACTGTTGTGGAGCTGCTCAACAGGGGCACAGGAAAATAATTTTCTTGGGTGGCAAAAGCCAGGGAACCTCATTTGGCTAGGCTTATATAGGTCCTAGGGCTCATAGCCTAGTACATATGTATTAACCTATGAACCTATAAAAATGTATGGAAAGAGGATGGTTTGATGACAAATGTGTACTTCAAGACATTGTAGAATAACTATTAAAATGGTATTGAAGAACTGATTGAGAAATTTACAAGGAAAGTAATAAAGAAGTATGGCGTGTAGAAAATGTATGCAGAAGGAAATGTAAGTGTAAGCAACAGTTCCCTATTGAAATGTAGGCAGTTGAAATGCTGCATGCCAACAAGCTGAAAAAAGACCGAAAACACAGAAGAGCAAATCTCGAAAATCTTTCTTCTCCTTAAAACTTCCTTTTGCAGGGACAAGTTTCCCACACTCCCAGACTTATATATACAAACTTCAAGATTGCCATAGCATGGAGAAAAGGGAATATTCCAAGAAGTGGCATCTCAAAGTTAGTATATGTAAGTCTGTTCCTCCTTCAATTCAGTCTCTGTATTTCAGGACTCACTCTAGCAGTCCCAACATTTCAAATTATTATGTAAGCAACTGTTTGTCGGCAACAGTTGTTCAACTTAATTAAAAGGAAACAGAATAAATGGTTTTAGTGTGAAACAAGGAAATGCATTAGAAAATTTGCATCAATGCAGTCTGCATCATCACTCTTTACCAAATAAACTACTTGAAACTTTAACAAGGCGTCTTTATCCCTCCCACAGGGAGGGCATCAGAGAGAGAGTCTCTCCTAGATCTTCTGGCTAAAGGGATTTTATCTGGACGGATCCTTTGAGCTCTGTTTCTGTTTTGACAATTTAGTTTGTGAAGCTCATAGAGGTTGGAAATGGACAGCCAAATATTAGGAAGAGAGGTTGACAGAATTGGCTGTGCAGATGATATAGTCCTATTAGCCACCTCCCATGCTACTCTGAAGTGACACGTAATATTTAGAAGAGAATATGCAGTCTTATCATTAGACAATAAATACAAGTAAGATGAAAGTGATGAGTACAGGATAAACAAAAGGAAGCATATCATAGTAAGAACCAAAGGAGAACAGGTACATTTGTGATTGGCAGCAAATTTATAAAAAATATTTTTTGCAAAAGAGCAAGTCCTTCCATACCTCTGATAAGAAGGCTCTGTCCCCATATCCTTACATTATACATTTATTGGATCTGCAGTGACACAGACTCAGAACAAGTACACAGCCCAAATAACTGAGTGTCTCACACTGGAATACAGGGACATGTGTTCACCTGTGGTCACCACATGTTGTCTTTATCAATCTTCAGAAGAACCTATGGGGTAAAAGGAAAGGGGGGATAAGCATATAAGAATTCCCCTTTTCCATGAACGAAGAATGCATATGCTTTCCAGGTTTTCTTGCAAGGGGTTCTGGAGTAAAAAAAAAAAAAGTCTGAACTGAGTGTTCAGAATAGGGGTAAAGAAATGTGTCAGGATAGTTCTCCACTGAATGACAGTCTAAAGTAAGATCTCTCTGTTCAACATCCATTCATGAAAGTCTGCTTTGCATCCGCTTAGGTAGTCTGTCAATGAATTAGTTTCTGATGGGATATACATAGCCTGGATTAAAAGACTGTGATGAATAGCAAAGTCCCAAGCTGTAGCTGCCAACCTTCAAAGACTTCATTCCTCCATGTTATTTGATATACCTCATGACAGAGGTATTGTCTGTCGGAAGCTGGACAGTTTGACCCCAGATGATTCTATCCCAATGCAATTGTATAAACTTTCATATTTAAATTTATATTTATTGTCTATGACAATATTTATTGGACAGTTTGACTTAGAATAATTCGACCCCAGATGATTTAACCCTAATTAAATTTAATAAAAGCAGAAGGTTAATTACAGATTATAGGGAAGCAAAACAGTTACTATATAAAACTAACTGGAGTGAGATGTTCAGTGGAAAAACTGCAGATGGAATGTGGAAAGTTTTGAAAGAGAAATTGTTTGAGTGCAAAAAGTCAAAAAATGTTTAACATCAGGAAATAGGCACGCAACATCAGGGGGGTATATTTCCATAAGAACAAGACACCTGATTAAGGTGAGAGACAAAAAATATAAAAAATGGAACAGAGGTCAAACTACAACTTTGAAAACTGAAATAAATGAGCTGGACAAACAGATTAAGCATAGTGTTAGACAAGATCAAGAAAAATTTGAAGAAAATTTATATAAAGTTATTGAGCATAATAGGAAACCTTTTTATAGATACATAAGACGTTGAAGGAGTAAAGATACACAAATTGATAAACTGTGTACAGATTCTAAAATTTATTCTCAGACATAACAGATTATAGATATATTTACAAAACCTTATGCAAAACAGTTTGGCTCCACAAAAGGGGTAGTAAATTGTCCTAGTGACATCCAAGTAACCCGAGATATTGGAATCAAATTAGATTATATTGAAAAAGAACTGTGCAAACTGGATCCAAACAAAGCACAGGGAGGAAATGGCATAACTAACAATGACCTGAGAACACTTAAGCAAGAACTTACGCTGCCATTACATCCATTATTCACTAGGTCACATAAATATGGGGAGATTCCTCAAGATTGGAGGCATGCACTTATTAAACCTGTCTTTAAGGGAAAGGGGAGTAGGACAAACCCAGAATCATATAGACCCTTAAGTCTACTTTCATGTTGTGGAAAAATAATGGAGAAGGTAACACTGGATAAGTTATTATTATCAGAACTGGATAGGTTGGGACTTGAAACCATATATCAGCATGCATATGTTGAAAATAGATCTATTACCACCTTTAACATGATGTTCTATAACAATATAATAACAGCTATGAATGAAAAATTGTGCTGTGATGTGATTTATATAGATTTAACTTCAGCATTTGACAGGGTCATGCACAAAACACTGATCAATAAATTAGTACAACTAGGTATTGATGTACTGTTGATAAGATGGATAGCTGCATGGCTTACAAATAGGACATGACAAGTATCACACACCAACTGGACAAGTAAAATCCTTGGTTACAGTCAAGGTGTCCCACAGGGCTCTGTACTAGGCCCTTACTTGTTTAGATTGTATCTTTCAGACCTTACTTTTTCATCTGAGGTGTTCTACAGTCTATATGCTGACGACCTGAAATTAGGTAATCTGATTACAAGTGTTACAGATAAGGCATGTCTGCAAAATAATTTGACTAAATTGACCATTTGGGCACAGGAGAATAATATGTTGATAAATAGATAAAAAACTAAGCATATGAGATTTGGGAGACATAAACTGAAAGGTGAGTATTTAATACAGCACACAGTGATTGAAACTGTAGACTCATTTAAGGACCTAGGTATATGATTAGATTCAGCTATGAGTTTTTCTAATTATATCAACCAATTGGATAATGATAGTTATAGAACTATAGGTTGTATAAAAAGATTTATAAAGTCTAGGAAATCAAACATAATGAACTCATTGTTTGTTAGTTACATTAGACCCATACTTGAGTATGGAATAACAATATGGAAACCCTATAGGAAAACAAGCATGAATAAACTGGAAAGAGTACAGCGGAAATATAATATGGGCATCCATGGATGTGAAAATCTAAGTTATTATGAAAGACTAAAATATCTGAACTTGTATAGTGTCTCTTACAGATATTTAAGAGGAGATCTTATTCAGGTATGTAGGGCATTTAGCGACAACTACCTCTGGGCATGTTTGGTGTTATCAAAAAGTACTAGAGAATCATCAGATAACCTATGTAGAAGATTCTGTAGGAATGAGAAGTTACTAATTGGTTCTCTGACAGAGTAACTGATGCTTGGAACAGACTACTGAAGTACATTAAAGCAAGTACTAGTTTAAATATTTTTAAGAACAGCCTGGACATTTATTATGGAAACAATGGTTTTGGCATATTGGCAAGCTAGAAGGGCTTTAATACCCGTGCTTGAAACATTTGTATGTATGTATGTATGTATGTATGTATGTATGTATGTATTACTATAAGGGGGTTGCCAACTATAGTCACATTTCCCTTTCTTTGATGACATCTAAATCAATAGCAAAAAAATCAAGAAAAGGAAAAAGACTCCCCAGTGGCATTCGTAACTACCCTCAGCAAAAGTAGCTGGAACAGCTGAATGACTGCGATTCTAATGGAGTCTTGTTTCATGGGCTGGTGGTAAGAGAGTTCTCAGGATTGTCATGGTTGTACATCCCTTATGTACCAACATGCACTCTAATACAGAGGTCATAGGTCAGTTGCACAATGCAAGAGGAGGGGCCTAAGCTTTTGTAGATTGGCTGAATGTACAGTGTCCTTGAGATAGACTGAGCTATCTGAATAACTATCTCAGAAAGAACATTAAAATATGTATATCATATAGTACACATTTCATGAAAATGATAACAAATTGTTACCAAAGTCAGCATTTTCTGCATTGTTGCAAAACTGAAAAGAAAATGCCTTTGAAGTTAATAATACCATGTATTCAAACATCACAGTTCCTTCCTATATTTTGCTCCCTATGTACGGATTATGTTCTCAACAAGCAACACTCTATGTGCAGGCATTGCTATTCTTAGCTCTCATATTATATGCACTTCCTCAAAACTATCCAAATGAAAGAGACAGATTTTCATTGACAGATACTCTTTGAAAAACCAAGGTGCGTAACTTCTCTGTGTTATTTGATGGGACGCTACATGACATCAGTACTGGGTCAAAATATAATGTCAAACACTTGTAAAAGTCGATGCAGTGGACAGGTAAGAATACACAAGAAAAGACATCCTCACTCTTACATTTTGCATTTATTTTTTTAATTCAGACACTTTCAATTAGTGTTGTTTTAGTCATATATTACTATTCCTAAGTGCTACCACTTTGCTCTTCTATATTTCATTCTAAAGGTTTTTTTTTTGTGTACATTGCAGTCTTAAATCTGTAATGCACAGCTATATATTTCTTAGGCTTCAAATTAAGCTGTTCATTTTACATTTGACAGTGTTTAAATACTGTGTGGGATACATACTCTCAACATCACCAATGAAAAGTGGCTACAGGTCAGTCAGTTAATTACCTTATGTAGTGATGTGACTTGTTTATTTTGCTTTACAGAATGCAGACCACAGCTTCAGATGAACACCACTTCCCTTCAGAATGCCACAGCGTATGCTATGGCTCCAAACGCAGAGTATTGCGAGTTAATCTGCAGACACCATCCGCTGTGTGACCACTTCAACTTTGTCACAGCAGAGTCAGAAGAAAACAGGTATAGTTGTGAACAAAAATTGCCTTGTGTCACCTGGTGCAAAATAATAGCAACAAGAAAGGGATGCCAGTCTAAGAAAACTATTCGCAGGGAAAAATACATGAAGTAGTGGGTTTAGTTTGCATATCATTTGCAAATATACTAGTGAGTCTAATAGACCAGTAATTCCCTAAGTCAATAGAGGGGCCATCATTTTGTAAGACTGCCACAACAGTTGTTCTTTACACATGAGGTAGCCAGTGGAGAGACCCAGGATGAAAGGGTGATGGACAAACATTGATAGGTTGGACTTAATGTTTCTCAGTAAACATCCGGAGATATTGTCAGGTCACATGGAACTAGTGAAGCAAAACCAAAAACAGACTAATGAACAAAGAAGAGACGCCAACTCCTACTCTTCCTGGAGCCAGGACAAAAAGGCACAAGAAATCAAACCGTATCCAGTAAACGTGGTTCCAAAAAGGAAAAAGCTATAAGCGTTACAATTTATCCAGAAAACGTTACTTCAAGCTGTAGTTTAATGCTGTTTATTGTTCAAAAAAAGAGCATTTTCACTGTAGTTAAAACTACGGCTTCTTCAGAACAAAACATTCAAAAAGTACCACCAACAACTGTATAAATAGTGTGTGCACAGCGTGGCTTAATAGTTAGTTAAATTAAAGGAACAGTACATCAAAGCCAAGCTGTGCGCTCATCAAACACCAATATATAAAAATATGTGTAATAAATATAACAAATATTTCTAGATCTGCATGTAACAATATTATTTAAAGTGCTGTTAATGTAAACTCATTCAGTACTATTAAAAGCAACTAACCCAACACTCGATTTACAATAAATAATATTAGTACAAATAATTAAAAATAAATTAGAAGTTAAGAATTACAAAGCCCTAAAAATACAAATTGCCTTCAATTTAATATGTTACTACACGTAGATACCTAACATAATTCTATTGTCTAGTGTAGGCAAATGTAAAAAATCATCAGTACAGGACCATAACAAAGTAAATAAAAATTGTAAATAAAAAATGTTATCAGCGAGGGTACAATAAACAAAGTACAAATTGCCTTCAATTTGATGTATTACTACACATAAATACCTAATGCAATTCTATTATCTAGTATAGTCCAAACAGGACCATAACCAAATAAAAATATTAGAAGTGGGTATTATATTAAAAAAATGTAAAAGTGTGTGTAAACTTTATCAAACATAATAAAAAGTCTGTTTGTACCCTAATGTCATCTCATATAATTCCTCATCTTTAAAATACAGGAGATATTACAGTGTTCATTCAACCCTGGAACACAAAATGAGTTCAACAGGAGTTGCCATTCCAATTCTCGAGTTTCTAATATAAGTCTAACTGGTCCTCCCCTCGTAGTTTGTGGTACTTCATCAATAGCAAGAAAACTAAAACAGTGCCCCTCATACTTGCTACAATGTTTTGCTAAGGCATTTTCGCATTTCTTAGTTTTTATTGCATACAAATGTTCATAGATCCTGTCACGTAACCTTCGGCCCGTTTTCCCTACATAATATGCATCACAGCAGTTGCATAGGGCCAAATAAACTATAGATTTAGATGTACAGTTAAGTTTATGATATATATACTATTTCTCATTCCGAATCTTAAAATAATTACAAGTTTTTACAAATTGACAGTATTTACAAAACCCACATTGTGAACAACCTTTAGATTTTAAATTGTCGTTTAACCCTTTATTGTTTTCGAGAATAGATTTAAGGTTACTCCCACGTTTATACACGAATCTAGGTCTATCCCCTAGTTTTACCAACAGTTCTTCGTTATTCAAGATGAAGTGCCAGTTCTTAATTAAAATATGTTTAATATCATGAGAGTCACTACTGAAAGTGGAGATGAAACTAGTGTAAGGAATTTCTAAGTTCATACTATTTCTTCCATTACTATTATTCATCATCACCAATTCCTGCTCTCTTACTTCAAGGGAGGAGTTTAAGTACTCTACTTCTGAAGTTTTACTACTAAGTAGTGAAAGGTAGAACCCATTAAGGTGCTTGGTGTTAACTTCATCTAGAAGTTCTAGGAACATAGTTAGTGGATAGTCTCTACTCATAAACATTCCTCTTAAGTTGTTACATTCATTGACGAATGCTCTATCCCTACTACACATCCTGGCTGCTCTTATTAACTGCCCCTTAATAATAGCTCTTTTTTGCTTGAAAGGATGTGAGCTTTTAAAATGCAAAAAAGAGTTGCAGTAGGTTGGTTTTCTATAAATTGTGGAAAAATATTCCGAGTTTTCTATATCCTTACCCAGTTTCACATCTAGATAGTCTATTTCCGTAAATGAAAAAGTAAATGTAAATTTCAAAAAGGAAGTAGAGTTGTTCATCATTTCAATCAAGTTCGATGCATCTTCTGCATTGCCTTTAAATAGGATGAACACATCATCAAGGTATCTAGTGTAAAATCTTATTTTCCCCATTATAGTTGTGTTTTTAAATATGTAGAGCTTTTCCCAGTATGCCATAAAAAGGTTAGCGACGGTTGCACCACATGGTGAACCCATCGCTATACCTTGTCTCTGTAAGTATACTTTACTATTAAAGGTAAAGTAATTAGATGTTAAAATGATGTCAAGAAGTTCAGAGACAATATCAATCTCTTTTTTTGAAGCTCCAAGTTCACTAAGTAGTAAGGAAATCCATTCTACTGCCTCTAAGTGTGGTATGGATGTGTAGAGGTCGACTACGTCAACCGTGAGGAAGTTTAGTGATTTATCAAACTCAATGTTGTTCATGTTGTAGAGGAAAGACCATGAGTCTTTGCATATACTTGAAATCAATTTCAAGTATTTTGACAAAATAGTTTCAACAAGTTGTGCACAGGGGTAGGTTATTGATAAACGACTGCCAATTAATGCACACATTGGTGGATCATATAAGTTCTTGTGAATTTTCAGAATTCCGAAGATCACAGGGTTTTTGGACATATTTATATCAATATAGTTATATGTTTCTAAGTCGATCTTACCACAAATAAACATGTCTCTAAAGTAACCTCTAATCCTTGTTTTCGATATATTCAGTTCATTCATTGAGGACAAGTTATAAGCTGTACTAGTTAATATATCCTCCATTTTTACTATATAAGTATGGTTATCAAAAATAACCAAGCCTCCTCCTTTATCAGGCTTTACCACTCTAGTGTCTGAAGAGCATAAGTGTTTAAGACAACCCATTTGTTCAACTGTAATGTTATAGTCTAAGTACTTCTTTTTAGTTGTGTGTTCAGTGTGTAAATGCCTGATATCCACTTTGCATGCTTTCTCAAAAAGAGCTAAGCTAGTGTGTAGGGGAGGATTAAAAGTGCTAGCTAGTTTCAGCTTAAGTTCATTAATAGTAGTGTTATTATCAAAAATAGTTTTAAGGTTAAGCTTCCTGACATAGCACTTTAAATCAATAATTGTTTTAGGGAGGTTACACTTCCTTGTGGGGACAAAGGTGTTCCCATACGCTAACAGTTCTATCAAACAAGGATCTAAAGAGATACTTGAGAAGTTATAAATAGTAAAGTCTCCTTTTTTATTAGTAAGAATTTCCAACTTGTTGTTATATAGGTCATGTTTTGCAGTATTCTCAGGACCAACTAGTTCCATAGTTTGGTCAATATCAACTATTGTAGTTTCAAGTCCAGGTACGGAAGCTGTTGGCATCGCTACTTCCGAGAGTTGTTCCAGTTCTTGTTACATATTGTTACATGCAGATCTAGAAATATTTGTTATATTTATTACACATGTTTTATATATTGGTGTTTGATGAGCGTACAGCTTGGCTTTGATGTACTGTTCCTTTAATTTAACTAACCATTAAGCGATGCTGTGCATGTACTATTTATACAGTTGTTGGCGGTACTTTTTGAATGTTTTGTTCTGAAGAAGCCGTAGTTTTAACTACGGCGAAAACGCTCTTTTTTTGAACAATAAACAGCGATAAACTACAGCTTGAAGTAACGTTTTCTGGATAAATTGTAACGCTTATAGCTTTTTCCTTTTTGGAACCACGTTTACTGGATACGGTTTGATTTCTTGTGCCTTTTTGTCCTGGCTCCAGGAAGAGTAGGAGTTGGTGTCTCTTCTTAGGTCACATGGAACTGGTAATTTTAATTTTAGAAAGTGCCAAAAGTACTTGGTCTAAAGCAATTTCATCTGGGAGGTGTGTGATTGGGACTGGGAGGGAAAGAAAGAATGAGGTGGGAAGAAATTGGAAGATAATTTATTCTTTCAGCAATAAATATGTTCATAGGTTTATACTAGGCTATCTGCCCTAAGGCATTTATAAGCCTAGCCCAAAGTTTTGTGGCTTATGCCACCCCTTATATGAAAAAATACTGTGCCTATTAGTTTGTTGTGCCTCTGTCCAACAGTGACACAGAGATGATTTCCAGGGTAAACCTATGATCTCCCATCCACAGGTCAAGATTTCTCTTGAACAGAGCCAGCGAGGTGCTCTGCCTCACATGGACCGGGATTTTATTCCACAGCATAGGGAGTCTCTGAGTGATAAATCTATCCCTCCAGCACATCCTATTTATATCCGTGCTAAGGATTAAGTCGCTTGCTCTAGTGGTTTTGGATTTTTTGAGGTGGAGCATGTCCATTAATTCCGGGTTGGACATGGCCTTCTATGTCAGGCACATGTCACCTCTGAACAGACGGTATGCAACTGAATAGAGCTGGAGTTTCTTCAATCTGGCATCATATGACAGATTTTGGAGTCCCTTTATCCTTTTGGTGAGGAACTTTTGGGGTCTCTCCAATTGCTGCAGATGTCGGGTGAGATACATCCCAAATGGGGCATTGTACTCGATCATTGGTCTGATAAGTGAAGAGTACAGGGGAACAATAACCTCACTAGATCTGGATGTGAATCCCTTCATGATCAGGTGGGCAATGTAGAAGGTCTTTCTAACCACTTTAGCAACGTGAGTGTCAAAAGAAAGGCCACTGTCAACCTGGATCCCCAGGTCCCTGATAACCTCTTCTGTGCTTAGTGGATTGCCGCCTGTATGGTAGCTTGGGGTTACCTTGTTTTTCCCGAAGGGTATGACTATACATTTTTTGGCGTTTAACTTCAGGCCATGGCTCTGGCACCAGCTATCTGTTTCCGTAAGTCTCTTCTGAAGGATATCCGTGTCCGATGCACTTTCCACTATGGCGACCAGTTTGCAGTCGTCTGCAAACTTTGTCAGCCAAAGTCCTCCCATGTTGGCCTGTACTTCTGAGAAGTAGATGCCGAACAATAGGGGGCCAAGGACCGAGCCCTGTGGGACACCACTTGTGACCGGCTTGGAGTCTGACATAGCGCCAGCAACTCTAACCCTGTGGGTTCTGTCCTTAAGCCAGTTTGCAACCCATCTTGTGACATATAGGTTTACATTTAAGCTGGTAAGTTTTTCTACAATACCAGAGTGGGGTATTGTGTCGAAAGCCTTTGCAAGGTCAAGGTAGGCTGTATGGACTGTCTTTCCCTCATCAATGGCCTTGGTGACTGTTTTGAAGAAGTCGACCAAGTTCAAAAGGCATAATCTGCCCTTGACGAAGCCAAACTGGGTCGGGTCCAATGTCTGCAAGTCCCCTATATCTTTGTTTATGAGCTCCATTATGGTCCTCTCCATAGCTTTGCAGACTAGACATGTTAAGCTTATGGGGCGGTAATTACCAGGGTCCGTAGAGGCACCGCCTTTGTGGAGTGGGACCACAGTTGCCGTACGCCACTCCTTGGGCACGTATCCTGTGGTAAGGCTGAGATTAAACAGCTGCCTTATGTGCGGGTTTAATTCCTCATTTAGCTCGTGTAGCACACAGCCGGGGACACCATCTGGTCCCACTGATGCTGTGTTTTTAGCTTTAGAGAGAGCAGCTTTCACCTGCGCATTTGAGATGTCTGGTAGACTACACTCTGCTGGGATAGTTATCTCTCCTTTAGGGGGGGGGGGTGAAGTTTGCACTGAACCTGTCTGCCAGTATGTTGGCAATGTCTGTGGGTTCAGTGATTTTTGTATCATTTTGGACTAATTCTGAGCATATCTGGGAGTTTCCACCCAGGTTCCTAACATAGCTGAAAAAGGCCTTATGATTGTCCTTTGAATCCATGGCAATTTTTCTCTCAAAATTGGCCTTAGTTGATTTTATGAGTGCTCGTATGTTTTATTAATAATGATCAGGGGTGACTTCCCTTTTATGGATTTTGTTCTATCATATAATAGCTTTCTCCTCTTATTGTAAAGTTTGTTAATGGCTGGGGTCCACCAGACTGGACGTTTGCCCTTTGTGGAAAGAGTCTTGGTTTTATTTGGGATTGCCTGATCCATGCAGTCCTGGAGGTGTTCATAGAAGGCATTTGTTTTTTAGCATATCCTTGTATCTGTAAATATGTTTTCCCATTTCTTACGTGTTCTTTTTACTGAGCTGTGCCTACAAATAGTCCATTCAGATCAGTGTACTACCCCAGTAAACAAACCATCATCATCATCCTCATAAACCCCTTCTTCCCATTTTCTACATGGGGTTGGGGTGTCGTGTTAACTGTTGCCATCTGTCTCGATTCAATGCCAAACTACAGCCTTCTTCAACACTTATGCCTGACTGTCGCAAATCTTCTCTCAAACAATCCATCCATTTCTTTGCTGGACACCCTCATTTCCTCGTACATTCTTCTTGTCTGTCCCAAATCATCTTCATCAGATTGTCTTCTGTCTTTCTGCACATGTGCCCAAATGGCAGTAATCTGTCCTCTTTGATCTTTTCTGCAATTTGAACTATTTTGGCTTCTGCTCTGTCACACTACTGTTTTGTACACATTACATTTCAGTTTTTTTGGCATTCTTCTGTCCCACACTACACCTGACACTCAGTGCCAGCCCCTCTGATCCTAGCTTTGACCTCTTCATTCAAGCAATCCCTTCTCCTCAACCACGCCTCCCAGATACTTGAAGCTATTAACCCGTTCCACTATCTTAACTTCTATCTCAATTCCCAGCTTCTTCTGATTTCCCCAATTTTCTGCCATTACAACTGTCTTATCTGTATTTAGTTTCATCCCATGTTTCTTCAGTTTTGCATTCCATTCCTCTATCCTTTGCTGAAGTTCATAGAGTTTGCCTGTAATACCACATCATCTGCATACAGCAACTTTGCTGATGTGTCCCCTCTGACCTGTTTATTAATGTAGTCCATCACACGTATGAACAGCAGTGAATAGCAGTGGGGTCAGAGATGAACCTTGGTGCACACCCACTCCCACAAGGAACCCCTATGTGAGACCAAACACTGTTCATACTTGAGTCACTGGGTACATAGCCTGCTCTAACTCGAACAATGTTTCTGGGACTTCAAACCACCACAGTACTGCCCAAATCAGCTTTCTTAGGATCTTGTTATATGGTTTCTCTACATCTAGGAAAGTCCAGTTGGACTCTTTCCTCCTCTCTAGCTTCTTCTCAACTATCTGTCAAACTGTAAACATCAGGTCAGTTGTGCTGCATCCTGATCTGAATCTGAACTGCTCATCTCTCATCTTATTTTCTACTACTCTGTGTATCCATTTATCAATCAACTTCTCCAGAACTTTCATACAGTCTGTACTGCCCACAGTTTTGGATGTCCCCTTTGCTTTTGTACACCGGTATGAGTACTGCCCACAGTTTTGGATGTCCCCTTTGTTTTTGTACACCGGTATGAGTACTGCCCACAGTTTTGGATGTCCCCTTTGTTTTTGTATACCGGTATGAGTACTGCCCACAGTTTTGGATGTCCCCTTTGTTTTTGTACACCGGTATGAGTACTGCCCACAGTTTTGGATGTCCCCTTTGTTTTTGTACACTGGTATGAGTACTGCCCACAGTGCTGGATGTCCCCTTTGTTTTTGTACACTGGTATGAGTACTGCCCACAGTTTTGGATGTCCCCTTTGTTTTTGTACACTGGTATGTGTACTGCCCACAGTTTTGGATGTCCCCTTTGTACACCGGTATGACTACTGCCCACAGTTTTGGATGTCCCCTTTGTTTTTGTACACCGGTATGAGTACTGCCCACAGTTTTGGATGTCCCCTTTGTTTTTGTAGACCGGTATGAGTACCAGTTTTGGATGCCCCCTTTGTTTTTGTACACCGGTATGAGTACTGCCCACAGTTTTGGATGTCCCCTTTGTTTTTGTACACCGGTATGAGTACTGCCACAGTTTTGGATGTCCCCTTTATTTTTGTACACCGGTATGAGTACTGCCCACAGTTTTGGATGTCCCCTTTGTTTTTGTACACCAGTATGAGTACTGCCCACAGTTTTGGATGTCCCTTTTGTTTTTGTACACCGGTATGAGTACTGCCCACAGTTGTGGATGTCCCCTTTGTTTTTGTACACCGGTATGAGTACTGCCCACAGTTTTGGATGTCCCTTTGTTTTTGTACACCAGTATGAGTACTGCCCACAGTTGTGGATGTCCCCTTTGTTTTTGTACACCGGTAAGAGTACTACCCACAGTTTTGGATGTCCCCTTTGTTTCTGTACACCGGTATGAGTATGCTTATTCTCATCTGGGATGCACCTTTCTTTCCACACTACGACGAATACCCTCAGGAGCCATTTCTTCCTTTAAATAAATATAAATAAATAAATACATACACACACATTTATCCACAACAATATTTATAATGCCCTTGAGGTCAGAAAATGAAATACTATTACAGACAGGCACAAATCCATGTCATCCTCTTGCCTCTAGGGACCATATATTGGGTAAAGGCGGGTTATATTGGCTAGGCATGTATGAGCTCATAAGCCATTAGCCTACTAATCTCCTATGAACCTATGATAATTTCACTACAGAATTGTTGGTTACCTCTAAGATTCCTGCTATAACTGAAGAAGAGCTTAGTTTTTTTTTTTAATTATTTACTATTGTAAATTAATAACTTGCCTTGTATATTTCTGAATTGTAAGGTATTTATTACTTTTAAATCCCTTTTGTAACAATGAACTAGACAATTTTTACAGGTGGCCAGGGGTGTCTTCTTTCTTTAACACAGTTTGTTAATGTGGTAGTTCCACCATATGGGTTTAATTTTACACCAGTCATTATGTGTATATCAGACTGGTACAGATGCCCCAATACATCAGTCCAAGATTGTGAAAAAATTCAAAGAGTAGGCAGGAGTTTCATGTACAAGGTTTTCTGCAGAGCTATACTATTTGTGGCTATCAATACAATCGACAAATAGTAAGTTACTGGTTTTGGAGTGATCCCTGAATGTAGAGAAATTCTCAAGGGCTGTAAAGCAGGACCTTAGAATGAAGGACACTGCAAGATGGTCGGATTGTACCAAGGAAGGAGGGGGTAATGAATGGGATGGCACAACTGTTGGAAAGATTTGTGAAGGCAAGATTTGGAAGAGTAACCCCTTTGTTGGTTGGTTTAGTCTAGGGGGTGATTTGCTCACGTGTTTTGGCATTTGCAAAGTCCAGAAATCTCTGGGAATATTTGTTGTTGGTAGTATGTGTTTGCCATTTCATATGCGAATAGTTGAAGTCATCTGTAAGAAGGGAACTTGGTACAGTTGTTAGGTTTTCTGACTTGTTCAAGTATTCTTCATAGACAGGGTTCTATTATCGGTTATAATATTATAATTAATTGTGTTGAGTGTAAATTAAACTTTATCCATTTCCCGAATTGCATGATAGAGGATCTACTGAGAGACAAGGAGGGTATGAATGAACATAATCTCCCGCAGTTGTCACTGTAGCTGAATACATGATAGACACTGTACCCCAGAACAGAGGGATTGCTATCACAGTACTGAAAACAGATGGTTTTGTAACTGCACACACGCTGATGTTCTTGACGGATAAGAAAGCATCGGGTTCTAAGAGTTTGTTGTTTGTGCTCCTGGCTTTCAGCAGCACACCCTTACTATTATCCAGACTGGACTATGGTATACTGGGATGTCCATCATGTGACCTCTGTCTACAAAAGCCAATATGCTGGTAGCAAATATTTAGCTAGTATGCAGAAACAGAGAGGTAAAAGGAGTAGGCCATCCCTAGCAAAACATGAGGCTCTATTGACTATTTCATCCTATGCAAACACAAAATGGATGTGTTTGGAATGATAAAAATGTACTAGTCACTTACTGAAGTCAATTACTTTATCCTTGAATTTAGGCTTTATTCTTGGTGAAGGTAAAATGCAGCTCAGTTCAAGGGTTCTACCTTCTTTGAAAACATTAGCAGACAGCTCAGTGGTGTGTCTCTGCATCTCCCCAAGGTAGAATGCCTAAGATTGTTGCCCAATACATGGACAACTACAAGGTCATAATCATATCTGGGGTTGTGCAGGGATCCAAAAATTTCAGTGACATCCCTAACCCTGGCACCAGGGATGCAGCTGCCCCCTAATCCTTTGCCAATCTGATGGGTGTTGTGTCTATGTATCTTACAGTGGGCTCACCAATGACTAAGACATTCCTACCATATGCTGCAGGCTAATAAGATTTTAGTGATACAGTAATTGTGGGCACAGGTGTGGTGTTAGAATTTTCCTGCAACATGGAATCATCTGTCTAATAAAACTATAGATATTGCAGCTTGGGCAGTTTTTCCATCTCCCTCAACTTTCTGATTTAAAAGCCCACATCTGCCCTTGTTTCCCCCCTTTCCTGTAACTAGTCTAGTTCAGATACAAATTTGCTCTATCCAGGACTGTTTGTAAGCTCCTGAGCCCCCCCAAGCCTTTCTGTGTTGGAGGGAAGCCTTCTAACTTATCAGTGGGAGTGGTAAGAACTAGGTAGCCTATCTACCACAAGATGAGTGGTTTATGGCCCAGAAATTGTGGTTTATTGGCTGTTTGAGCTATTGTTTCCATCTCTTTCAACTTTCTGGTTTAAAATCCTGTGTTTGCGCTTGTTTCCCCCTTTCCTGTAACTAGTCTAGTCCAGATACAGATTTGCTGTATCCAAGACTGTTTGTAAGCTTCTGAGCCCCACAAGCCTTTCTGTGTTGGAGGGAAGCCTTCTAGCTTATCAGTGGGAGTGGTAAGCACTAGTTAGCCTATCTACCCCAATAGGAGAGGTTTCTGGCCCAGAAATTGTAGTTTATTGGCCGTTTGGGCAGTTTTTCCATCTCTCTCAACTTTCTGGTTTACAAGCCCACATTTGTGCTTGCTTCCCACAATTCCTGTAACTAGTCTAGTCCAGATACAGACTTGCTGTATCCAGGACTGTATGTAAGCTTCTGAGCAGTGCCAAAGTCTGCTCTTCAATTTTTCACTTAGATCTACTAGTTTCTCTCCACTCTTGCACTTATACTAGCTTATTAGTCTAGCACTTTACCAGACTTCTTGTAGCAATTATTGTAGCAGACAAAAGTGCTACTAGCACTAAATGTTCTACAAAGAAACAGATCCAGTACTTATTATCAATGCTCACCCCTCCAAGTATGTCTAAAGGTCAGTTCCCTGTGCTTTCTCCTAGTAACCTGGTGAACTTGGGCATCCCGAGGCAATGTAGCAACTGCCTCATGTACACATACGACCCTCTCCTCTTACCTCCCAACACTCAGACTTGTAAGAGATGCACTTATATATCTAAATTGGAAGCCACACACTCTCCAGTCAAGATCGGAATAGCTGGTCAAGAGGAGAAGGTCAACACTTGCAACACTCCACATGGAACACAGAGCCCTCCAGAACATACACCAGCACAGCCTTCACATAAAAACATAAACCACACACCCACCTTCATAGAGGCTCTCAATAAAAAATCTACCCAAGCAGCAGAGACCTCCAAGGCAGAAACACACTCCACCACCACAACACAACACTAATCACGACACACATAACTCTCCTAAACAGTGTGCCACTCAAGCGAAGCCCCTAAGGCAGAACAGCATGCCCAACACACTAGTCATAGGTGACTCGATAGTGAGGCACACTGATGTCCCACTCACTAGGTTGAATAAGGAGAAAGATCTGCCACATAAAGCATGCACTCAGGTCCCTCAACAACAGGTATAAATATGACTCTGTCATTGTACATGTGTGTGTGAATGACCTGAGATGTACCTCCCTGGACTTCATAAAAAGAGACATGGAGGAGCTCTCGCATTATGTAGCCCAGGTGGGTATGATCCTAGCCCTGAGCAGCATGCTACCATCACCCAGAATGATGCCACAGTACAAGCAGAAAATGATTGTTTTCAAAAATTGGCTAAGTTTCTGGTGTCATTCTAAGGGGCTCCAGTATTTGTCTGTCTGGGATGACATGACTGACAGACCTCGATGCATTGCCAGAGTTGGCCTGCATTTGTCACCCTTGAGCTTCTGGATACTGGCCAAGGCTCTTGCCACCCCTATAGAACCTTTTTAAGGTGGTGTCCCAAAGAACAAATTACCATCGTAACAGCTACAAACAAATGCAATCTGAAGGTCATGCTGCTCAACACTAGAAGTCTAAATCTCAAAATGCACTCACTTGAAGCACTCCTTAAAATGGAGAACATCAACATTTGTGCTGTAACAAAGACCTGGTTCAAGGCAGTAGAAAGCACCCCTGCACTACCAGGCTATAACTCACTTCACACCTTTCGACCCCAGAACTTATATCGAAGCTCCAAAGGTGGTGGTGTTACCATATTCATAAAGGATGCGCACACTTCCAGACTGGTAGCCCAACATAACACATCAAAGATACTTCAGGTGCAGCTAACATTGGGTAAGATAGCAATTCAGGTCATAGCCTGCTATAGGTTCCCAGCCATGTCCCAAGACTCACACTCCCACATTCCTAAGCACCCTGGAGAATATTAGCGTCCAACCTAACACTCTTATACCGGGCAACTTCAACTACCCCTCCATTAACTGGGAAAACTACTCATGTGCCAATACACATGCCCAACGTTTCCTGGAGTTCATTAATTCCATTGCCCTGGACCAGCTCATTCTTACCCCTACTAGAGGTAGCAACATCCTTGACCTAGTCATTACTAACATGGGTGACCGCTGCTCTTCACCAATAGTCAGCTCCTCTCTAGTTAGATCCGACCACAAACTAATCACCTTGGAAAGCCACATTCCTCCCACCCCCTGCAAAGCTAACCACCATGAAAAACTTCTCCAAAGCTAACTTTGTGCTCCTAAAAACAGAGATGGTTAACTTCACGGCACCCATGCAAATGGAGAATAGTTGCATGACTGCCAAATCATACACCAGTGCACTTTACAAACATGTACACAAATGCTTGGATCTCACCATACCCAATAGAACCAAGATGCCCTCCTCCAAAAAAAGGAAGCTAATATGGTGGTCCCCTACCATAAACAAACTCAACAACAGAAGGAGGAAACTGATGCAGAAAAAAGTGAAGGCCCAAGACTGGAAAAACTCCCTTATCAGCCTCAACAAAAAGTTGAAATCCCTCATCAAATCCTCTAAAGCTAGCTATGAAAACAGAATTGCATCAGATAGTAAAGACAACCACAAGGCCTTCTATAGTTATGTAAAGAATCTCCATGGCAATTCCCTGATTTGCTCTGAGCTGCTGCACAATGGTACCTCCTATAATGAGCCAACAGATTTTGCCAGTATACTGGCCGACAGATTCAGTGCTAACTTTACCCCCCCAAAGGACCAATTACAATACCAGTAGATTGCCAGGCACCCAGTATTACTGCTGCACAGGTTAAAACAGCACTGTCCAAGGCCAAGAATACAGCTTATATGGGACCTGACAATATCCCTGGCTGTGTTCTACATGAACTACAGAGTGAAGGCTTTGCCCATACCAAATGGTGCACTACTAAAGCCATCTCTCTCCACAAAGGAGGAGTGACTACACACCCTGGGAACTATCGCACCATTAGTCTGATGAGTCTGATATGCAAAGATATGGAACGCATCATCTTGGATGTAATAAACAAGGATATAGGGAATCTCCAAACTCTGGATCCCACATAGTTTGGTTTTCTGAAGTGTAGATCATGCCTGCTCAACTTGGTTGACTTCTTTAAGTCAGTCACCAGAGCAGTGGATGAAGGCAAGGTGGTTCATATAGCCAACCTTGTTCTGGCCAAGGATTTTGATACCATTCCCCACTCAGGAATCATAGAAAAACATACTAAGCTAGGCATCAACCCCTATATCACTTGGTGGCTTGCAAACTGGCTCAAAGATAGAACCCAAAGTGTGAAAGTAGCTGACTCCAAGTCCGACTGCCAACTAGTCACAAGTGGAGTCCCACGGGGTTTGATCCTGAGTCCTCTCCTGTTTGGTATCTACTTCTCTGAAGTCCAGGCCAACATGAAGGGAATTTGGCTGACAAAGTTCACAGACGATTGCAAGTTGGGAGCTATTATTAACCCTCCAAGTGATGTTGACATCCTACACAATGGCCTCTCTCTCAGACTGGCAACTGGTGTCAGAACCATGGCCTTAAGCTCAGTGCCAAAAAAATGTGTTGTCATCCCCTGTGTGAAAAACCCGGTTCACAAATGGAAGAAACTGTTGCAGAAAAGAGGAAAATCCCAGGATGCAAAAATCTCCCTTACCAGCCTCAGCAAGAAGCTGAGATTCCTCATAAAATCCTTCAAAGCTAGTTACAAAAATAAAATTGCCAAAGATTCCAAAGACAACCACAAGGCATTCTATAACTATGTCAAGAATCTAAATGGCAATGCTCAGATCTGCTCTGAGCTACAACAGAATGGCATTAAATATACTGATCCCAAGGATATTGCCAATATCCTGGCAGATCAATTCAGTGACAACTTCACCCCCCTCTCACTCGCTAAATGACCCATCTCAATACCGGAAGATTGCCAAATTCTGGTAATAATAGCGACACAGGTAAAAAACACACTCTCCAAAGCTAAGAATACAGCATCCATGGGACCAGATGACATCCTGGACTATGTACTATGTGAACTACAAAATGAACTGGCACCTCACCTAAGTTTCATGTTTAATCATACCCTCACCTCAGGCTTTGTGCCCACTGAGTGGCGCACAGCTACAGTTATCCCACTCCACAAGGGGGGGATCCACCTTGGATCCCAGGAACTGCCGCCCCATCAGTCTGATGAGCCTGATCTGCAAGGCCATGGAACGTATTATCATGGAACTTATAAACAAAGTCATTGGCAACCTTCAAACACTGAACCTCACCCAGTTTGGGTTTGTGAAGGGCCGATCTTGTCTCTAGAACCTGATTGACTTCTTTGAAACAGTCTCCAGAGCCGTGGATGAGGGTAAAGCAGTCCACACAGCCTTTTTGGACCTTGTCAAGGCCTTTGACACCATCCCCTACTCTAGAATCATAGATAAACTTACTAAGCTGGGCATTAATCCCTAATTCACTTGATGGGTTACCAACTGGCTTACTGACAGAACCCACACTGTAAAAGTAGCTGACTCCAAATCGAGCTCCAGACAAATGACAATTGGAGTACTTCAGGGTTCAGCCCTGGGACCTCTCTTGTTTGGCATCTACTTTTCTGAAGTACAGGCCAACACTAAGGGACTCTGGCTAACAAAGTTCGCAGATGACTGTAAACTGGGAGCCATTATTGAGTCCCCAAATGATGTGGATACTCTACAAAAGGGCCTTACAGAAACAGATGCTTGGTGCCAGAACCATGGCCTCAAGCTCAATGCCAAGAAATGTATAGTTATCCCCTTTGGGAAAAAAACATGTACCAATGAATTACCACATAGGTGGCAGTACACTAAACACCGAAAGTGTGATTAGGGACTTAGGGACACAGGTGGATAGTGGTCTTACCTTCAATAACCACATCGCCACAACAGTCAGGAAATCCTTCTATGTGGCACACCTCATCACTAAGGACTTTTCATCCAGAAAAAAGGGGGTCATTGTCCCACTGTACTCATCCCTCATTAGACCCATTATAGAATACAACACCCGATTTGGTATATATCTCTCAAGACATCTGCAACAACTGGAAAGGTCACAGAAATACCTCACTAAAAGAATCACAGGCCTAAAGCAGATGCCTTATGCTGACCGCCTTAAAAAACTCCAGCTATACTCTGTCGCATATAGTCTACTCTGAGGCGATCTCTGCTTAACATACAAGGCCATGTCAAACCCAGAGCTGTTGGACATGCTACACTTAAAGAAATCCCAATCCTTCAGAGCCACATGCTCCAGGGATCTAAACCTTGTCATCACAATAAACAAAACATGCTAGAGGGATAGGTTCCTGACCCAGAGACTCCGCAGACTCTGGAATAGATTGCCCATACATGTCAAGCATAGCGCGTCTTTGGCACGCTTCAAAAGGAACCTTGATGATTGGATGGGAGAAAGGAAATTCACCCCGGGGATCATGTCAGTCACCCTGCTAGACAGAGGTCCAGGGAAGTAAATAGAGTGGGAAGAAATAGCTGGTAAATCTGGGAATCTTGAGGCAATGTTACAATTGCCTTATGTACACAGACAACCATCTCCTTCTTCCAACAAACTCAAATATTTGTGAGAGATGCAACTATACAGCCAAACTGGAGGCCGAGCTCTCTCAACCCAAGACTGGCACAGTCAGTCAGGAGGAGAAGGAAACCACTCGCACCACAAAACTAGTCTCACATAGACCAAATGCACCAGCAAACAAGACACATAAACTCACAAAAACATACTCGGAGGCTCTAAATAAAAGTCTGCCAAAGCAGCAGAGACCTCCAAAGCAGACGCCCAAGCAGCCGCCACCCCACAACAACTTACACGTATCACATACTTCACGAAGTCAGTGTGCCGCACAGTTGCAGCCCCTAAGGCTAAATAACACACCTAATACACTAGTAATTGGAGACTCTATAGTCAGGCACACTGATGTCCCACTCACCAGACTGAACAAGGAGAGGGTCACTGTAAGCTGCCTGTCGGGAGCCAAGATCTGTCACATAACACAGGCACTCAGGTCACTCCACAGCAGGTACAAATATGACTCTGTCATTGTTCATGTTGGTGTGAATGACCTGAGATGTACCTCCCTGGACTACATGAAAAGAGACATGGAAGAGCTCTCTGATCATGTAGCTCAGGCCGGTATGACCCTGACCCTGAGTAGCATATTGCCCTCACCACCAATGATGCCGCAGTATAAAGTCAAAATGATCAATTTTAACAATTGGCTAAGCTATTGGTGTCATTCAAAGGGGATCCAGTGTCTGTCAGCCTGGGATGACATGCTAGACAAGCCACGTTGCTTCGCCAGGGACGGCTTGCACCTGTCACCTTAGGCTTTCGAATACTGGCTAAGGCTCTTGCTACCCCCATAGTGCCTTTTTTTTAGGCAAGGCTCAAAAGACAAACCCACCTCCATAGACAATGCCAGAAACAAAAAAACGAAGGGTAATGCTACTCAACGCCAGAAGTCTAAACCTCAAGATGCACGCACTCGAGGCACTCCTCAATATGGAGAAAATCGATATCTGTGCAGTAACAAAAACCTGGTTCAAGGCTCCAGAGAGCACCCCAGCACTACCAGGATTCAACTCATACCATTCCTTTCGGCCCCAGAACTTGGACCGGACTACTAAAGGCAGGGGAGTATCCATTTTCATCAAGGATACCCACACCTCCAGGTTAGTGGCACTGTACAAGGCAGCAGAGACCATCCACATGCAACTAACAGTAGGAAAAACTGCTTTTCAGTTCAAAGCCTGCTACAGATCACCCACCTTGTCTCAGGAACCCCACTCGGCATTCCTGAGAACACTGGAGAATATGAAGGTCTCACCAAACACCATGATATTGGGGGATTTCAACTAGCCAAACACTGACTGGGAAAACTACTCAAGTCCAAACTCTTTTGCCCAACGGTTCCCAGAGTTTATAAACTCAGATGCCATGGAACAACTGATCACCACTCCCACAAGAGGAGACAACATATTGGACTTGGTCATCACCAACATGGGGCTCAGTGTTCCACACCAGAGGTAAATCCCTTGTTGGTAAGATCAGACCATAAACTTATCACAATGGACATCCACATCCTGACCCCACCCCCAGCCAAGGAAACCACTATGAAAAATTTCTACAAAGCAAACCTCACACTTCTCAAGGCCGTGGTGGAAAGTTTCAAAGCCCCCGGGCTAATGAAAAATGCTACCCAAACCACAGAATCCTTTACAAATGCACTCTATGAGCACCTACAAGAATGCATGGATCATGCCATCCCAAGTAAAACAAAGACTCACTCCTCCAAGAACAGGAGGCCAGTCTGGTGGACCCCGGCCATAAACAAGCTATAGAACAGAAGGAGGAAACTATTACATGACAAGGCAAAATCCCAAAAAGGGAAGGCACCCTTGATCAGTACCAGTAAGAAACTTCGATCCCTCATAAAATCATCAAAGGCCAGCTTTGAAAGAAAAATCGCCAAAGACTCTAAAAATAATCACAAGGCGTTCTTTAGCTATTTCAAAAAATCTGGGTGGCAGTTCTCAGATCTGCTCTGAGCTGGTGCATAATGGCACAAAATACACTGAACCCACAGACATTGCCAACATCCTGGCGGACAAGTTCAGTGCAAATTTCACCTCCCCGTCCCCCCCAAAAGGGCCTGTGTCTATCCCAGAAGAATGCAGTCCCCCAGACATCACAGACACACAGGTGAAAGCAGCCCTCTCCAAAGTAAAAAACACAGCATCAATGGGACCAGATGGCATCCCGGGCTGAGTCTTACATGAGCTCCAAATTGAACTAAACCCTCACATGAATTCACTGTTCCAACTCAGCCTTACCACAGGTTATGTACCCAAAGAATGGTGTACAGCAACAGTGATCCCGCTCCACAAAGGTGGCGCCACAACGGATCCTGGGAACTATCGCCCTATAAGCCTGTCTAGCCTGGTCTGCAAGGCTATGGAGCGCATCATCATGGATCTCATCAACAAAGACACTGGGAACCTCCAAACATAGGTCCCCACCCAATTCGGCTTTGTGAAGGGCAGATCTTGCCTCTTAAACCTAGTTGACTTCTTTGAAACAGTTACTAAAGCCTTAGATGAAGGAAAGGTAGTCCACACAGCCTACCTAGACCTCGCTAAGGCCTTCAACACAATACCCCACTCTGGTATCATAAATAAACTTACCAGCTTAAAAATCAACCCATATGTTACAAGATGGGTTGCAAACTGGCTCAGGGATAGAACTCACATGGTCAGAGTTGCAGGTGCCATGTCCGACTCTAATCCAGTCACAAGTGGCATCCCACAGGGATCAGTCCTGGGACCACTCTTGTTCGGTATATACTTCTCTGAGGTACATGCAAACACGGGAGGACTGTGGCTGACCAAGTTCGCAGATGATTGCAAACTGGGAGCCATAATAGACTCTCCAGCTGACACAAGACTGATACCTGGTGTCAAAACCATGGCCTCAAGCTAAATGCAAAAAAATGCATAGTCATCCCCTTTGGAAAAAACAAAGTGCCCACAAACTACCATATAGGTGGAAATCCACTAATTACGGAAGAAGTAATCAGGGATCTGGGGATCCAAGTAGATAGTAACCTCTCCTTTGACAATCACATTGCCAACATTGTTAGAAAAACCTTCTATATAGCCCACCCAATCACAAAAGGGTTCACATCTAGATCAAGAGAGGTCGTTGTGCCCCTCTACTCATCGCTCATCAGGCCCATGATTGAGTACAATGCCCCATCTGGGATGTACCTTACCCGACACCTGCAACAGCTGGAGAGACCTCAAAAATACCTCACCAAGAGGATTTTGGGCCTCAAACAGATGCCCTATGCAGCTCGACTAAAGAAACTCCAGCTCTATTCAGTTGCTTACCGCCTACTCAGAGGTGATCTCTGCCTGACATACAAGGCCATGTCCAACCCGGAATTGTTCGACATGCTCCACCTCAAAAAAACCAGATCCACTAGACCTACCTGCTCCAGGAATTTAAACCTTAACACAACAATAAATAGGACATGCTGGAGGGATAGAATCATATCCCAAAGGCTTCCCATGATCTGGAATAGAATCCCAGTCCATGTTAGGCAGAACTCCTCACTGACCCTCTGCAAGAGAAGTCTTGATGAGTGGATGGGAAATCGTAAATTTGCTCCTGGGATCACTTCTATGGCCCTGCTGGACAGAGGCTCAGGAATCTAGTCTAAAAGGGAGGTGAAAGCCAACAAATTCTGGCTAGGCTTATAAATGCCCTAGGGCAGATAGCCTTGTACCTACCTATGAACCTATGAACCTATGACAGTATTGCACCTGCCATTTTCATGGATCTATATAAAGCCTTTGACAATGTCTCTGATAATAAACTGCTCCATATGTTAGCCTCCCTTGATCTCTCCGACTCCAGTGTCTCTTTGTTCCTCAGCTACCTGCAGATCCCTAGCTGCTAAATGACAGACTAAAACAAACCACAATCCACCTGAGCAGCCAAATAAGAGCCTGGCTCTCACGAATGAATTTTATTGGAATAAATAGATTTATTTGTTCCAATAAAGCTCATTCGTGAGACCCAGGCTCTTGTTTGTCTGCTCAGGTGGATTGTGGTTTGTTTTTGGTTTTAACTTCATGGCCGTCCTTTGTGGGTAAATGACAGACTAGCATCTCTTACTTTTTATCAGTCTCTGATAGTCTTCAGCAAGGCTGCATATACTAGGAACACTCTTGTTTAATATGTTCATCAATAATTTACGGACTGCCTCAAAACAAGCCAGACTAACCCAATATGCTGATGATTCAACCCAATGTTACATTCATCTCCAAGAGCTCGCACAAGATCCATGCTCCTCCTTAGAAACCTGTCTTTCAAAATCAGACCTAATACTAAACTCAGAAAAACAAAACAAACAATAAATGAATTCCTTTTGCTCCTAAGTCTTATACCAAATGCAAAGCTAACCTTCAAATCATCTCTGCATATGACACAAATATCAGGGTAGTTTCCAATTCTAAATTATTATAGGTTCATAGGCTCATAGTTGTGTACTAGGCTAATGGCCCTGGGGCCTTTACAGGCTTAGCCATAGGATTACCCTGGCATAGTGCCACCCAACCTTAGATCCCAGTGTTTCTGTCGAGAAGAGCCACTGGAGTTATCCATGGGGTGAATTTTCTGTTTCCCATCCACTCATCAAGATTTCTCTTGAAGAGAGTCAGAGAAGTGCTCTGCTTGACATATATGGGAAGTCTATTCCATAGCATGGGAAGTCTCTGGGTTATGAACCTATCCCTCCAGCATGTTCTGTTAATTGTGGTAATGAGGTTGAGGTCTCTGGAGCATGTGCTGGGGATTGGGATTTCTTTAGATGTAGCATTTCTAACAGAGATGGGTCAGACATGCCTTTTTAAGTCAAGCAGAGATCGCCTCTAAGTAGGCAATATAAGACAGAATAGTTGGAGTTTTTTGAGTCTGTCCATAAAGGACAAGTGTTTAAGGTCTAGGATCCTCTTTGTGAGGTACTTTTGTGGCCTCCCCAGTTGTTGCAGGTGTCTAGTGAGGTACATGCCAAATGTGGCATTGTACTTGATGATTGTCCCAATGAGAGAAGAGTAGAGGGAGCGACTGACCTCTTTCTTCCTGGATGTAAAGCCCTTAGTAATAAGATGTGCCACATAGAGGACTTTCTGACCACAGTAGCAATGTGGTGATCATAAGAGAGGTTGCTGTCAACCTGTGTTCCCAGATCTTGTATAACGCCTTCTGTGTTCAGTGGACTACCATCAATGTGGTTCATAGCTTCATAAGTTCATAGGTTGGTACTAGGCTATCAGCCCTAGGGCCTATACAAGCCTAGCCATAACAATTCCCTGGCTATTTCTTCCCACACTATTTACTTCCCTGGACCTCTGTCTAGAAGGGCAACTGATGTGATTCCCTGGGTGAATTTCCTTTCTCCCATCCAATCATCAAGGTTCCTTTTAAAGAGTGCCAAAGATGCGCTCTGCCTGACATGTATGGGCATCCATGACACATGCTGTTAGAGAAGTCTACTGGTGCACTATTGGTACTGTAGTTTGGTCTAATGCCCTGCTGAGTGAAGCAGACAATGGCATTGGCAAGAATGTGCTTGAGTAGTTGAGAATGGATGCAGTCTTCTAAGATTTTTGATAGTGGGGAATAAGTATGGCTATGGATCTAAATTTGGAAAGATCAGTTGTGTTTCCATTTTGTGTTTGGATAGGATGAATATTATTGTCCATATGGATGAGGCATAGAATTCTTGATTGGATCTGTTAATGAGTATTGAGACAGGGTAGGCAATGGCATCTGCTGCGATATTTAGGTATTCCGCAGATAGGTTATCTGCAGCTAAGGTAGTTGGTTTTAATTTTAGGAGGTGCTTTTTAAAGATAAATGTTGGGACAGTGTTAACGGAGTAAGTGTAATGGTTGCCACTGACTTGGAAGTTAAGCAGGGATGAACTGTTTAAGTAGTGATTTTATGGTATCAATGAAGAGGGAGTTAAATAATGAAGCAATAAAGTCTGTGAGCATGTATGGGAATAGACTGTGCAGCTCTATTCTAAACGTTTTCTGATGGAGCTTCACAAAATAACATATTTTTGGTGATTGTTTTTTTTTTTTACTTTTATTTTAATTTGACTGGGAAGGTGTCTGATGTTTTGGAGATTTTCTACATTTTTGTTAACTTGCTATATTTTTCATGCCTTGAATCCATCCTACATTATTTTTATTTTTGGTGCAGATAGCCAGAGGGCAGCATTTTGTTTGATCCTCTTTCTGCATATGGGTCCCAGTTTGGTTTGAACATTGAGGAAGGTAATATTAAATTGGTGGACTACAGCACCTAGAGAAATTGTTTGAGAGTACTTCAGTTTATAGAAATAAGAATGGTTAAGAAAGTCTCTTTATTAAAGTTTATTAGGTTTCATACTTATTTAAAATGGTATCGAGGACATACAATGTATAACGAGCTTTGTTACAATAGTAAGGATGAATATTGAGTATTTATCTGAGGATACCTAGTTGCACCTGTAGTTATCCATGGGAACTCAGTATTTTGGATCTATGGAATACAATGAGAGGGCAAAATGAATAACTAATGAAAAGAGGAGAGAGAAGGAACTTAGTGGCCAAATTTGCATAAGGAGTGTACTACTAGAAGCCCATGGGTTTAAGAGTACAATACAAAGAGGGTGAGAGGGTAGCAAAATTTTTGCAGTTCTTATGACTTCCAAAACACACAGCTTTTGTTTTTTTTTTCCAAAGCAGGACTTTAAATATGCAATGCAAAGTGCACAGCAGTAACAATAAACAACAATGCACATAATGTAAGAACATGATAAAAGGAATAAAAACCAAGAAATTTGTTTTCCCCACATAGTAGTTTATGGTAAAGTATGTGTGAGGTTTTTCAGTAAGGTCTTGATTTGATTTATTTTTCCCTTAAATAAAAGTTCTAGTTCTTAGCTCTTGCCCTAGTTTACAGGACATACATGTATTGATCACTTTCAGGAGCATAAGTAACAAACTTCTGCAATTGGTCATAACTTCTTTTTCCATATGCAATAACTATATATGCCATTTTCATGCAAGAAGTGTTTTACTTTTGCTTTTTATTTTGCTAATTAAGACCATCTCCTGAAAGAACTCTCAGAGCTGAAAACTCCTGACACAGTACCATGAAAGTTCTAACTCACAATGCTTCACTACTTTAAATAATGTAGCGGTTCCTTGCATCAGTAATAACTTCTTAATTCCTAGAAAGGCAAGTTGTTAGCGAGGTCTTGGAAATGGCGCACCTTACATTGAAGTTCACACGGGTGATGATATAACAATGAAACTAGAATGCAAGTAGGAAGCTGTTCTTCAAAATAAGTAAGTTGTTACTTTCTCAGAATGCATCATGATTGTATGTAATCATTTCCTAAAACCTACCATGACAACATTGCTTGAGTGTGTTTATAGAGAAAATTGAATACACAATGAAATTAAAAAATAAAATAAAATGAATGACGCACTATAATTTTCATTGTTTGTAAAATCACTTGTAATTTTAACATGGGGAATATAATTGGATATCAATTTAATTGTAAAAAAGATGCTTTAGAAAATGACAAACTCTGAATAGTAGCACAGCATGGCACATTAATAAGTTGAGTAATTCATATATTGTTTTAAATGACTGTATTTGACAAGAATAATAAAACTTTGATTGACAAGATTTAAATAAGCTGTCTAAGAGACAGGCCCATTTGTATGTTTTATGAAACATCGCATTTGGCTTGCATGATGTACAAAGTAGAGGGAAAAGAGGAGAGGTAATTAGATGCTAAAAGCAACAGTGATGAAAAAAGCCAGTAAATGAGGACAGAATAGAACATAAATACTTGAAAGGCAAAGTGGTAAATACTGTGCAGCAGTGAAACAGCTACAGTGCCAGATACCAAGATGTAAAACACAGGTCGGTAAAGAGAAACAGGGATAGTACATAAAATTATTAGAAAGAGAGCCAGAGAGCCAGACAAAGACCACCTTAAAGTATTTAAATTGTCATTAAGATAGTTTTTTGGCCACTCATATTTTAGAGTGTCAGTACAATGATTTCTAATATTTTTGGCCGAGACAGGAAGGACTGTTTCACTTTAAGTTCTTTCTCAGAACTGTGACCCAAGATGGAAGATAGGTGCCTGCCCTAAGGCCATATTTAGCAGACAGAAATGAGGAAGGCATTCTGATGTCTCACCTTGGCTTATATTTCCTTTCCTTGTCATAACTTAAAGTATCACTGAAGGGTATTTTTTCATTCTATGTATGCATCTGTTTAAGATGAGCACAAATCAGATTATATGACTGGAGATATTCCAGGTAGCTTTCTATGATACATGGAAGTTTGCACTTCTGTGAATAAGTGAAGACAAAAAACAAATACCACAGGAAAACTCCACAGAAGCAGAACTGTTTAGTGAAATAGCAGTGAAATACTCAGTGAATGGTATAAGGTGTGGACATTCAGAAACACTCACTACATGTATTATACAATCTAGTAAAGGGCCTAACATAGCGATACAATACAATGGGATGGAGGCACAGAGATGTACTCATAATCACTGAGAATACCAGTGTTATAATAAGATCATATCTCTAGGATGCCAGGGTACTGGACATAACTTAAGTCTCCCTACTGTTGGGTAACATCCAACTGTCTAGGCACCATTTACACAGGGATAGTCAATCCACAGTGAAGTACTTTTCAGTAGTGCTAGGGGGACAGTCCAATTAGAAGATGATCATATCATCATCGAATAGACTGAAGAATAGCTTTAAGGATAACACAATGTTTTAACACATAGGAATAGAACAACTAACCCTCACATAATTCACAATCTTCCTGCCTAGTTGTATCAGTTATAACATGATTTTTCAAGAATGTAGCTCATAATTCCCAATGTGGCAAAGATAGTTACATGGCTAAGCTTTTAAGAGAGGTGTGGACACATTTCTTATGTGTGTAGATGTTTCTATGTGTTGAAGAATTTGAAGATTTCACTCATGCAAATGGAGAGATTGGAAACATGCTTGAGATTATAAAGAGATGTTGTCTATCAAGTTTTACATCTGAAAGCCTACTTCTCTAGTTAGAACGCAACATAGAAGACAATAAATTTGATTTGAGCTGCAGCCATGTTATTAGCAGACAACTCTCCTCATTAAAGGTTACATTTTTTAATTCTGAAAGAAAGTTGCTTTACTTGAAATAAGTGTCAGAATGCTACAATATGTCATTAGTTTAGCTGGTTGTAAACAAGAGTGCAGTAAGAAACATTAAAAACATTCAAGGGAAAGGAGCCAATAAATGAAGCAAACCAGAACAATTTGTTCTGGTACACCACTGATAAGACGTCAGGTCATAATAAGTAAGATATAGCAATACACTTGCAAACAAAATTAAAAAATACCCAGAAAAATAGTCACATGTTTATAAAGAAAACAATGTAAATTATAATGACGTTATAAATGTGGTGGATGGCCTCAAAATAGATTTCCTAAAACATAAAAAAATAACAGCACCCTTGGAACCTTTTTCGCTGAAATTTCTTCAGGTGAACTCCATATACCAGATGTAGCAGTGGCCCCCTATCCCATTTCTTCTTTCTCTTTTCAAGGGACCATTTTGTGGTGTTCTCACTGGTTATACCATGAAGCATAAAGCTGTTAGCATACCTCAGGTTGTTAAAACAATATAGTGAATGCCCAAACGCCTTCTGTGCTCAATGAACCATGTTGGCACTTGGATCTTTATGCTTTGTCCTTTTGATGGAATTTTGTAGCTGTCCTGTACTCCACACCCCTTAATTACTGGTGGCAAAGCCAGAGATGCCTTGACACCAAAGCAGCTGAGAGAAAAGGTAATAAAATCCATTCATATAGAGAATGCAAGAAACACATTATGCCTATTACATTTTTTGCTAAACCATTTCCCTCTTCCTCTTCAAAACTACCAGAATTACAACAAGAAAATACATTTTACTACCCCAGTGAGAATTTGGCCTTTTGTTAATAGCATATGACTGAAAACAAAATCACATTCCTTTTTAAGCATTCACCAATAAAATAAAGTATGTTCATCACACATTCACCCACTTGCTAACTCCCTCCCTATTTCCTCTGCTTTAACACCTACAAACTTAATACTGTTAGATCTATATCATAAACAGTATCAAACATCTACATAACCCTCTGTTAAAATATCATCAACATAACCCTCTGTTAAAATATCATCTATATAACCCTCTGGTAAAAGATACATTAATTTGTCTATAACTGTATCTACCAACACAGTGCATGTTTTATAAACCTGCACACCTGTCTCTATGATTCTGATGAAATTGCATATAGTTATTTTTATTACTGTTTACAATTTCTGTATATTCTGAACACCTGCATAATTATGTATAATTTACCCATTGCTATATATGTCTATAACTGGCAAAGTTTATTACTTTCCAAGGATGAGATTGAAATTGATCATTTGTGATTAGTGTTGTACATCAGTTAACAAACATGCAAATGAATGCATTCACAGACCCATTAGGCAAAACTGCACTAATGGGGCCCAAGTTTATATGTGTACATCATGAGAACACAGCTTAGGAGTGGTGCAAGTAATACAGATGCTGATTTGTCTTTCAAGACAGGGAACTAATTGATCTTTCAAGACTGTGTACTAGATAGCTTAACCAAAGGCATGCATAGTCATTCCAAACTCTTTCTTGGTGGTATCACAAGAAAACTTGCTTGAGGTTGAGAAAAGGAGGAGAAATGTAGAAAGCTGTATAGGACACGCATTTTTATCATTAAAATCTAGAAGTTATATTATTTGACATTTTTCTCATTGTGTCTTAATATTCAGCAACTTTTTGTGGTTAGATATATGGAATATAGAACTGTTTTTTGTAATGACATGAAATCATTTATGGTTGTCATGTAAACTGTTTCTTTCACAACATAAATTACATCATTATGGAAAAGTACTGTTTAAGGATTATGTGGCCTTTTTCAAAGGGATGGAAACATTCTATCAATGACTCTACGGTCTGTGAAGGGTACTGCATGAATGCTATTATCTTTTTTCCTTATTTTAGTGTGCAGCAAATGATTTATGAGGGGGATAGAATGGGTGATACCATCATAACAATGAGTTGCCTGGAACTACAGTTGCTCCAGGATATCACCAGAGATTGTACCCTGCCTCATAGAGAGGGAAGAAAAAATTGCTAAGAGAAAAATAAAACATTGTGCATAACTTTGTTAAGCCTGCAGTTGCTAGATGGGAACATTATTTTCTTGGACAGTGCACTCAATTTAAGGCCACAAGAAGGACACTTTTTCTTCTACCACTGGTCAATGTCCATTTGTACTGGAAGGGAGGGTGGGATGGAAGGAGACAAGGAAATGATAGTTTTTACAATATTTTGGCAGATGTCATGACAGAACATTCCTTTGAAGAAGCAATATGTTATATACCTACAGCTGCTTGTAGACAGACATAGAGACACGCACACAGGGGAAGGCATAAGGAAGAGGCACAGCTAGCATTCACACCTCCAGCAGAGGCTGGTTATGTGGTTAGTCCAGAAGAGTAGTTGGGCAATAGCAAGCCTAAACAGGAGCCACAGGATTGACAAGATACTGAATTTCTTCTGCAGGGAGCTATTTCAAGAAAAGTGATAGTTAGAAGCTATGAAAAGACACTCGACATCTTATTGAAGCAGAATAACAGAGAGGCATGAAATACATATCTCCCAGGTCCCATCGTACAAAACCCAAGGCAGGTAGCCAAGGAGGCTTCAGAACCTCAAAGCTAAATGAGTATGAATATCTGTATATTGGGGTGGATGACTCTCCTACAGAGAAGGACGTCAAAGATTGGGTGACAGACAGCAGTACTACAACAGTTGGTAGCCTTAAGAATCTATCTTAAGGAACTCCTCCCCATAGCCATAGCATTCCTTTTTAAGAGCATCTAGGAATAAAAAATGCAAAAATGAGGCTTATACAAAATGTTTAGCATTTTTAATGGCTAAGTATTTTAAAATATAGGACTGCTGATTGATTGAAGAAAAAAGGCTGAAAGAACTTTTGATAAAACAAGGAAGAAAGTTGTTATTGCAAGTGGGCAAGCTTCCTTAAACCACCATTTTTGGGAGACCCCCCCCCCCCAACCTCCCAAACTAAAAACCTATCTACTTTGAAGCTACACAAATAATGAAGAAAAAAAGAAAACTGTACTATTGGCGGATGTTGTTTCTTCCAAATGTTTTTGCTCGATTGGCACACGCTAAAATGGATACCAATAAATTGACACATTCCCCCATAAACATGTGAGCAATGCCAAAAGGTTGGCAAGGCAGGAGACAAAGCTAAAAGTCTTTGGTGCCTTTGTCTGTTATTAAACAATTATTTCAGAGGGGATCCATGGACATTGCCAGACCTTGTAATACACAAAGTACCAGTGGTAAAATGTGTATCTTAGGCGTAGTAATTTATGTTATGAGGTCCTTCAGTGTTATGTCTCTGTTTTATATTGAGGCAGGAAAGTAAGATAATGTGCTGCTGTAAATTATTACCAATGTAGAGTTTCCTTGGGAAATACTGATAGACATAAGGGCTAACTTTATATCAGACCCACTGACCTGTTTTATCAAGGGCTGTTGGGAATAGAAGATAAAACTACCCCTACCATCCACAGACAAATGGTCTGATAAAGAGTTTTAACTCTTCTCTTAAGACCATGCCAACAGCATACACAGAGCAGTTTAAGTGGAAGCTCGATAAATATTATCCCATCTCCTCTTTGATACAGGAAGTTACCCTAAATTACAGAGATTTAAATTTTTCTAATGGTTATGTTCATGGGAACTGTGGGAATCTAGACTTAGATTATTATCAGATGGAGGACTGAAGATGATTTCTACAACTTACATCTGATTCTGATATGGAGGCAACAAATTTAAACTCTGAACAAGGACTGAAACAGGAACATGATCACCTTAGAATTATGTTATTATGTAACAGGCATACTGCTGCAGTACAGGGCGCAATAAGAAAAACTGGTACAGTGTACAATCATATTAGGGCAAGTATTGCAATCTTAACCTGGTGACCTTCTTTAAAAAAAGTTACTGAAGCAATGGATGAGAACAAAACAGTGCATACACATATCTGGATCTCACAAATGTATTCCAACACTATCCTATATCCAGGTATTACAGGTACACGCTAAATCCCAAATGTCAATCCCTATATTATTCATTAGACAGAAAACTGGCTCACAAACAAAATCAGAAAGGGTGAGTGGATGTATCTCCTCCAAAAGACTCGTCACTAGCACTTTCTCTTTCACATTTACTTCATGGATGTAAAAGCTAATGTTAAGGATTTGTGGATGACAAAGTTTGCAAGTGCCATCATAAACTTTCCAGATGACACTGAGATCGTCTGAGAGGGACTGTCCCAAAAAAATAGGTGGTGTTGAAACCATGAAGTAAAACTAAATGCCAAGAAGTATATAATCTTATCGTTAAGCAAACATAGCCCCCATGTAACCATTACATTAACAACACGCCCCTGACATAGGGATCTGGGAATGTATATCAACATTGGACTATTTTTTAATTGTACAGCTTATATCTAAAGGTATTGCACCTAGATCCAGGGATGTAATTTATCCACTGTATGGGCACACATTAGGCTGTTCATTGATATAATGTCCATCTCGGCATGCAACCATGCAAACACTTGTCCCAAATGGAACAACCACAGTGATTTCTCACTAAAAATCAAGGGCTCAAATCATAAAAACTATGCAGTCTATCCTAAAGCCTTGTTCCTCTTCTCAGCATCATACAGACTATTGATAGGTGACCTCTGTCCTGCATTTTGAGCTTCAACAGACCATATTTTGTCAGACCTATTACACAACACAAATTCAATGGTATCATAAACACCCATATAAGGGATCTCAAATTATTTTACAAAATAAATAAAACATGTTGGATGTATAAGCTTGTAACACAGAGAAAACCATCTCTACACTACCATCTTTCATGCCACATAAAGTACTTCTTTCACTCTCTTGAAGTGCAGTTTGGATGAATGAATGAATAACCACAAACTCACTCCAAATTTAACACCTCTGTCCCTCATGGATAGGAGAAAATTGTAAATGTCCTAACATACCCTTGGTTGTCCAATCTCTGGGTGATTTATATGCAAGTGCCATCATAAACTTCCATCAGAATATAAGGTTAGGCTTCTTAAGATCATAACAGATCTATAGCATAGTAATTACCTATGAACCCATATCATTAACCAATTGTTTTCTTAAAAAAGGTAAGATAACTGGAATCACAAATTAAGTTATAAAGAAATTAAATTAAAAAAAATCAAATATAGTCAAAATAAATGTATAACGCTATATTACAGGTGTCAAAATATAAATACAAAGACACATCTTGTTCCAAACAGAAAATCTGATTTGGCTGTATTGTGATTTCAAGGCTTTTGTATATGTAGCTATTTGTCCAACAATTTATGCTAGAAAATCAAAAAGAAAATTGATAGAGAGAAAGAAAGTGATTAAATGTTTAAAATAAGGAGAAAAATATGTAGAAATGCTATGTGAAAACATATACTGGAAATAATAAAAGGATACACTTTTAAATTTGCTGTACTGAGGGACTGAGTAAGGATATAACAGTTGGTGTCCAAATTACATTAATAGAAAACAATGAATAAGCGCAGATTAATAATTTAAGGTCTAATACAGAAAGTGTTTGAAATGGCGTTGGTAGTATAAAACCAGGCTTGAACTAAATGGGAATCAGAAAACATTTTTTTTAAATATCCTTTACTTACAGATTCAGTACTTGTCATAGTTTTAGGCAGTACATTCACTTTAATTTATTTTAAGCCGCATGACAAAAACTGACCAATGATGTCAAAAGGTTGTGAGATCCACACCTATATAATGAGTGAACCAGGTTTGCTCTGTTTTAATGCTTGAAATTGCACACTTTGTAAAAGCTTGTACAAGTTTTCTTGTTTGTTTTGTCTAAAAGGTGTGATTGTTTTGTTGGTTCTACTTGCTGTTCAGGCTAAAATTAATCTGCTAGAGCTGCCTTGTGTTTGAAAATTGTTTGTCTATCATAATGTAATGGTGGCTGGTTTATTTAGACAGTGACAAATAGCTGAGATCTTACTATCAGACTAGCAGTTTGACTTGTGATCTAAAATCATTATTACATATCAGTAGTACTACGGATTAGTAACCCTTCCTGAAAAATAGGTTCATAGGAGGTTAGCAGGTTATTAGCCCTAGGCCTTTACAAGCCTAGTCGTGTAAAAACCCATGTACCCTTATTGGCCATAGTTAGATGGTAATTGTTAGCAAAGTGATTCTATGATCAGAACTGACTACCTCTGTCCATGAGTGACATAGGTGCCACCCCCAGGGTGAATTTATGTTCACCCATCCAATTGTCAAGGTTGTGCTTAAATAGGGTCATTGAGGAGCTGTGCTTCACATGAAGTGAGAGTTTATTCCATTAGAGTGGCAATCTCTGGGAGATATATCTGTCTCTCCAACATGGTTTGTTATTGTCACAGGCTAGATTGAGAACTCTGGAGTGAGTGACTCTTGTCCCAATTGATTTGTGGATGTGCATCATTTCTATTAGGGCAGAGTCAGAGAGAAATTTATTTATTTTATTTTATTTTATTTTACATTTGTTAATCAGAGGGTGTCTGGCTGAGCCGAAAAGGCCCTTTTTCATAGGTTCATAGGTTGATACTAGGTTATCTGCCCTAGGGCATTTACAAGCCTAGCCAGAGTGTGTTTGGCTTTTGCCACCCTTCTTAGATTAGTTGACTGTGCCTCTGTATAGTAGGTCACAGAAGATAGCCCATTTAAGGTTAGTTTACCGTGCCTCTGTTTAGCAGTGACACAGAAGAGATCCCAGGGGTAAATTTATGATCTCCCATCCAAACGTCAAGATTCTTCTTGAAGAGGGTCATTGAGGGGCTCTGGCTGACATGGATTGGGATTTTGTTCCAGAGTGAGGGGAGCCTCTGGGATATGAATCTGTCCCTCCAGCATGTTTTATTTATTTCTGTGCTGAGGTTTAAGTCACTGGAGCATGTAGTTCTGGTGGATTTGGATTTCTTGAGGTGGAGCATGTCCATTAATTCTGGGATGGACATGGCTTTATACGTCAGGCACAGATCGCCTCTGAGTAGGCGATCTGTGCCTGAAGTATAAAGCCATGTCCAACCCAGAAGTTGAGCCCAGGGGAGAAAAGCTCCACACAGAAAAATTACAGATACATTTAAATATTAAGATGTGATCAGTATACACATAAATTACAATAGACATGTTTTTACAGTTGTATGCAGCACATCAACAATTACAGTGGAGAGAACAAACAAGAAAATATTAATTTAAAAATAAAGGTAATTAAGAGATTTGTGGTGTACAGCTGAAATTTGGAACATAGGTAGAATACATACATAGTACACAGGTACAGTACATACACATTGCGCATGAAATATTGTGTGGAGCATATGTATATGAAAAACATTTTGATTGAGTTTCATTTACTGCTGGTAACCTGACACTAGAAGGCATTGGGCTTAGAATGAAGTGGGTGAAATCTTGGTGAACAAGTCATTTCAATGTTGTTCTGTAGCTGCTGATGTACAGCTTATTTACATATGGCAAGCACTAGTCATAATGCAAGATAATAGGCTGTATTCTTTATAGGCTCTTATGACCAATCACCTCATGCTTACATATTTGACTGGTAGTGGAATGGTCTGTAAACCATGCTATCTAACACAATTACGTTTTACATACTGGAAATTTCTAGATAAAGATACTTTTATAGCTTCATAGGGTCATAGGTAAGCACTTGGCTAGCTGCCCTTGAGGGGCATTTTAAGCCTAGCCATTTTCCCTTTTATGTGCTTGAATTAACCTACCCTGTTTGGTTATAGACTGGCCTTACCCATCCCATGGTTGAATTAACCTACCCTGTTTGGTTATAGACTGGCCTTACCCATCCCATGGTTGAATTAACCTACCCTGTTTGGTTATAGACTGGCCTTACTCATCCCATGGTTGAATTAACCTACCCTGTTTGGTTATAGACTGGCCTTACCCATCCCATGGTTGAATTAACCTACCCTGTTTGGTTATAGACTGGCCTTACCCATCCCATGGTTGAATTAACCTACCCTGTTTGGTTATGGACTGGCCTTACCCATCCCATGGTTGAATTAACCTACCCTGTTTGGTTATAGACTGGCCTTACCCATCCCATGGTTGAATTAACCTACCCTGTTTGGTTATAGACTGGCCTTACCCATCCCATGGTTAATAATTATGTATTACCCCTAATGAGAATAATTGAGATCATACCAGAGATGCTTTGAGGGGACCCATGCATGGGATAAACCACTTAGGAGCTTCCTATGTCCATTAGTAGTCGAGGGGCAGTCTGGGGTTACATTTTCTGTTTCCCATCCATAAATCTAAGCTGTGCCTGAAAATGGAGAGGAAGAACTTTGTTTTATGTGGATGGGGATTCTGTTTCACAGCAGTGGTATCCTCTGCAAAGCATCCCTTAAAAGCATCCTGTTTATTTTTTGAAAGAGGTTTGGATCCCTGGACCAATTACTTCTGATGCCATTTGACTTGCTGATGTGCAAAAAATCCAACAGTAATAGGTTGGAAGATGCCTTGTATGTCAGACACAGGTCATGTCTTTGCAGTGTCTAGGACACTGACTATAGTGACAAGACTTTGAGTCGGACCATGTAGGGCATGTTGTTTAGGACATTTATTCTTTTAGTAAGATATTTATGAGTGTTCCAGTTATTGCATGTGTCTGGGCCAACACATGCTTAAGGGGACATTATATTCAATGACTGGCTTAATGATGTCAGAGTAAAGGGGCAATGACATCACTAGATGTAGATACAATCCCTTTTTATAAGCTGTGCAATATAGAAGGACTTTCTTACTACAATAGGTGCATGTTGGCCAAGACTTAGGTCATTGTCCACAAAAGTTCTCAAATCCCAAACAACAGTGTCAACTCTTAGGCCATATTATCAATGTGGTAGTTCCCTGCAGTAGATGACTTCCCAAAGGATACAATAATACATTTTTCTGGTATTTAATTTCAGACTATGATGTTGACATCAGTTATTTATTTTATCAAGCCTTCCTGCAGGATGGCTAACTTATTTGGGTATTTAATGACTGCTCCAAGCTTCCAGTCATAGGTTCACAGGTTTATAGGTTCATAGGTGTTTATTAGGCTAATAACCACAAGGGCCTTTTTAAGCCTAGCCATGCATCCCAAATCTCTGAAAAGTTATGATACCCTTGATAAGTGTAAGCAGGGGCCTGGGAGATGAACCATTTACAGGTTGCCTGTGTCCAGTAGAAACATAGGTGCCAAGCCAGGGATGAAATTCCTGCAAACGTAGTTATCCAAAGTACTTTGCTATTGTTTTTTACTTCAGAAAAGTAGACGACTAACATTAGAGGGCCTAGCACAGAAACCTGGGGGACTCCACTGCTGACTGGGCTCATTGTTAAGGTAATTTCCCCTGTTTTGATTATCTGTGTCTGACCTGTGAGCCAGTTGGCAATCCAGCAGGTAACACACAGGTTTATTCCCAGTTTGTTTAGCTTTTTTACTATGCCTGAGTGGGGAATTGTATAAAAAGCTTTGGCCAGTTTGAGGTATATGGTGCGTACCATTTTGCCTTCATCCATTGCTTTGGTGACCTTTTCAAAAAGTTTACCAGGCTGAGTAAGCATGCTCTGCCCTGGATGAATCCAAATGGAGATGTGTCCAGTGTTTGGAGGTCCCGAGTGTCCTTCCCTATTGGTTCCATGATAATTATTTCTATGGCATTGCATATCAGGCTGGTCAGACTTATGGGTCTGTGTAAGGTCCTCCCTTATGCAGGGGAATGACTATAGCTGTTCTCAATTTGCTTGGTAAAAAAAAAACAGTATGGAGGCTGAGATTGGACAGTGTTGTCAGAGTGTGGCTAAATCATGTGTCATACTATTAAGACGTATCCAGGGATACTGTTAGGACCCATTGATGCAGTATTTTCAACTTTTGATAGGATTTTTAGAACTTATCTTGCTTGATAGCTGGAGCTGAGCCAATTTCAGGTATATCTTGAGAGACAGACAGAGGGGAGAGAGGTGTAAAGGCAGAGCTAAATTTATCAGTAGGTTCGCTATATCACCTGCCTGAAAGTAGGTAACATTGTTCACAATCAGTTCAGTGCATTACTGCATTGTGTTTGCCTTGGCTTTGGTGGATTTTACTAAGCTCCTAAGTTGTCAGTTTATTTTAATGACAAGGGTTCTAACTTTTGGTAAAAATTATTTTTCTTTGATATAAAGTTTGTTAATATTATTTTCCACCATGCGGGTTTGTTTCTGCAGTTTGTCTTGTACTTTATTGCGGCACAGCTGCATCTATGCGGCTGTTTACATGTTGGTATAGTGTGGTGGTCTACATTTCTGTATATTCCATGGAATGAACCTGGTTTGGGGTTTAAAACTTGCCAATGTGTCACTTAGGAGTAAATAGTTTGTTTTAAAGAAATTTCTAAAGGTACTATAGGTAGAGTGGATCTCTGGTTTCAGCTTTATTTCATAGGAGACTACTTTATGGTCAGACCTGATGACAATATGCAATGGATGATGCAAGATGATGTGATATTACTAAGGACAAGATTCAAGATGTTATTCTGCTAGTGAGTACTCTGACTAATTGTTCCAGGGAAAGTCCAAGAATATCTGTGCGTGTGCATTAGTGATGGTGTAGGTTTCCCAATACATAGCTGAACAGTTTAGATCATCCCCAAGAATGTGGTATTGGGCCTAATTCCTGTGGATAGTTGTTATGGCTTTCTTTTTTCATAGAGAGAGTTCTATCGATAGCTAATATATGGTACTGTACATTTTGATGGTTATTTATACATGAAGAAACACTAGTGCATCATGTTGCTTTACTAACCTTGATGTGAGTCTCTTCTAAATGTAGCTGGCTTAAACTTGTGGAAGGCATTATAGCCCTGCACAGCTGGAGTGATCTTCATGTTTTTTAAACCATGTCTCCGTCACTACACAGATGTCAATGTCTTCCAAGGTGAGAAGGGCTTGTAGGGAGTGGAGTTTCTTGTTTAGTGTCTTAGGCACAGATTTACAGTACATAGCTAACAGGAAAGGAAGGACAAATGCATAAAAGGGGAAGCATGTCAAAGGAGTCTGTGGAAGATGAATCACTACCAGTGCTGCTCTGTTCCAATATATTGCTTTATAATAACAGCAGGTAAAGTAAAATGTGACCCTTTCTAGTAAGAATTGTGCACTGATTAATTTTGTTTTCTTGTGTATGCTCAAGAAATCTGAATATGTCTGTGAACAGTGTAGGAACCTTCAAGAAATATTTATACAGACATGAAAGAAAACAGTGTGAGGACACTTCTCTTGGACCCAGTGATCTAATGTTTTGATGGTTTTGTTGAGGTCTTCAGCTGTAGAATAAATTTAGAAGTGACAGTAATGACTTTGTCACCAGATAGTTACAAGATAGCAGTAGGAGTATTTAACACTTTTCTAAAGATAACTGTTCAACAATTTTTATCTGAATTTCTCTATTCTAATGCATATGTCTTCTCCATGTTTCATTACCAGTTTGCTTTGTTTAATCCTAAAATATCCATTTTATGATTCATGCATTAAAGGTTTGTGCAGGACAATTATTGAAGTGCATAAGGGTAATTAGGAAAGAACTGGTGAAAACAACAGCTGCCATATAGTAATAAACAAATCTGATGCAGCTAACATATGTGCTTGTGTGTGTGTGTGTGTGTGTGTGTGTGTGTGTGTGTGTGTGTGTGTGTGTGTGTGTGTATGTTACTATAAGCCAAGATTCAGTTACTCTTAGTAAGATAACATTGCTGGTAACATAGCACTGTAAGGCACTTGGCTGAGATTAAAGAGTCTGGAATCCTCTCTGTTCTGTTGCTGCTCTAAGCCAGCAGTGCATATTTGCCATATACTCATAAGGCCATCACTGATGAGGCCTTTCAAACTTTTCATCCATCACCATCCAGCATTCGAATTCTTGAGCTGCTAATTGAGCACAAGTCACCAATGTCACAGATAGGGTGCTCCCTCTGTGTCTCTAGAAAATCCAACATTTGATATTTTAATTCTTCCCAAACATTAAGAGACTGAAAGTTTCTCGATACAGTTAATTTCAACAGATGGCCACAAGACTTCTCCTAAAACTTTCCCACAGTAATTTTTTTTCCCAAATGAGATAATGGAAATTAGTTAAAACTTCTGAATTATTTAAAAATGTCTAGCAAATTTTCTACATGAAAAACTTTAGGAAGTATTTTAGCTCTCAGGCTTCATTCTGGCTTGTCATAGTAAAGATATTTTAATCTTAATGAGTAACATGTTTTTTTTTTTTCTTTAATCCCCTTTTGACAAAACAAAAGCTCTGTAACCGTGATTATGCACAACTTCACATCTATAGAAATTTATGTTATTTATTGGTGTAGTTGCACTTTCAGAATCTCTTAAACGCTGTCACCAAGGAAAGTGATGGCTTTATCTTATACATGGCTGTGATAACTGCATAATATTTACTTGGCGTATGTTTTCTTTTCTTTTCTTGTGAATAGCGCATTATTTCCTCAGTGGATAAAAGTAGGAATAAAGGCACATTATTTTGTTCTTCCTAGATTTCAGTGCATTCTAAAGAAAAACACAAATGGGAACATGAACCAAGTTCCGCAGAAAAATATAATTTCAGGTTCTCCACTCAGGAATTGTCCAGCTTCAGTAAGTAAGTATTATTAATTGTATTAGCATGAATCATAATTATAACCTTGATTACTGTGACATATATTTCAAATCATTTTAAAGTAATTTATATTAAAACTGGGATAGATAATTGAAATGCACACTAATGAATAAGTACTAATATGTCAAGAAATAAACAGATCATGTCATTGTGTATTCTAATGTTGCAATTACAGAAATGTATTTACACATTTGTTGCATTTTTGCTGTTTAGTTCCCATTCAGTTAAGGGACATTTTGAAGGGGAGAACTAGGGTGGTATATATAGTACTTTTAAAGAACTTAGCTAGAACAACAGGAAAGTTCCTCAAATGTATCAGAAAGCAGAGCTTTTAGGAAATATGTGTGTATGTATGTATGTATTTATTTATTTATTTATTTATACATGAGGTAGGACACTGATGTAGGTGTACCAGCCTGACCCACCCTATGTGATACAAATAATATAAGAGATAAGAAGATAGTTGCACAGTAATTTACATTAAGAAAACAAAAAAAAAAAACACAATCCAAAATATAAAAACATTTGTAGGATTAATCATTGCAAGGTTGTCGATAGGTTGCTACATTTCTTACATTAAAAATACAACCTAATAAAATATTTGTACCACATAATGAATATCGTACAGCACTATGAATTATAAAATAAATATAATTGATCTTGAAGGGATGAGAGGAAAGGCACAAACGATAGAGGAGAAATTGTAAGGAGCTGGTGTTTCCTTGTTTTCTTTCACCCAAACTTGTTGACAGAGCTGTATCACATGGATGAGGCTCTTGAGAATGTGGATGTGGCTCTTGAGAACATGGATGTGGCTCTTGAGAACATGGATGTGGCTCTTGAGAACACAGATGTGGCTCTTGAGAATGTGGATGTGGCTTTTGAGAATGTGGATGTGGCTCTTGAGAACGTGCATGTGGCTTTTGAGACTGCACTCTCATGGTAATGCTTCATGTCAAGCCAAATGGGACTGTGTCTGCAGTCTGTTGCCTTACAAAAGAATAAAGGTTGCAGGTTGCAAAGATGTCAGTAAGCTTTAAGCAAAATGTGTCTGAAAGAAAAAAAAATGTCATGGAGAAAGTGATTAAAGTTTGGACAATAGCAAGAGGGTGTTATGAGGAACTCACAAAGGTAGGAAGAGAATGAAACTTCACATAAATAATAAGATGTTAGGATATATAAATTAGAAATGCAAAACAATACATTCATTTTGTGTTGCATTGTTATTTCAATGTTATTGGCTTCAACAGCTAGTTTACTAACATTTGATGACAAGAAGTTGAGAAGCCTGTGGGTTCTATACCCACATCATATGCATGTATTTCTTTTCTGCCTTTCGTTTTTTCTTTTTAAAGAAACAAAATTTATTGCACAACACATTCAAATAATAAGATAACCAACAAATTATAAAACTATGTTGAAGTATACTGTCATCAGTTTTATTTTGCCAGTGATGTAATAATTGCAAAGATATTTAAAATACTATATATCCCATAATGAGTGATTTGTTTAGACTGGGGCTCACTTTTCCTTGGGTCTTGCAGGCAGTAGGTAAGTAACAGTTCACAGTTATACATTGCACTGACAGGAGTGACAGTGGTAGCCACTGATCTTAACCTTTGCTGTTCTTTCACCACTTATTGAATTGTCTATAATACTGCCTGTGCACTTATATTTCCAAGAAAGATTTGTTCTTTCTCCACCATGCTCAGGAAATGTTTCAAATAATGTGACCAATAATTTTTATTCAAAAGCTGGTGCTAAAGGAGACCAACTCTTCTAGGCTTAAGACTGATTTCATGTGACCTCTAAGGTCAAGTTGTAGAAATAAAAAACAAAAAATAATAAAATAAAAAAAATACACTTATGGTACTTAAAAAAAAGTTCTAATATTTCAACAAAAAACATTTTACTCCAAGGTCAGCTGGCTCTTCCACAGTGAATCATTCTACAAATCATAAAACAAAAAACTGCCATAAAAAAAACCTCAGTTATAAACCAATTTAGGAACAAAAAATACCCTCTTTCAAGTCACAGGCATATTTATCCCCAGAATATTATAAAATGAAAACCTAAAAAAAAGTGAAAGAAAAAGAAGTCATACCTAGTCGTCTATTTTCACTGAAAGCCCTACCAAAAGCATGCATTTTGATATGTTGTAATATATTACTGGTTTAATTAAAACCAACAACATCAACAATTCTCCTCTTATCCAATTAACAAATATTAATAAATAATCATCCTGCCATCCTCACAATAAGAGACATTGTACCTGTTACAGAACATCTTATATTCCAGTTCCTATCCATACATAATTATAAACATGCATACCTGAATGCACTGATAAATATACATACATGTCAACTGATGTAATCAATGTTACCCACTGGCTAGGTACAGAATTTTGTTTAGTTGCAAACATCATATTTAAACAAATTGGACTGTCCACATTAGTGCTGGCAATTTCCAGCTCCATACATACTTGTTCACTGCTGCAATGAGGAGTTCAAGCACCATCATAACAAGTGAACAGAGAATATAGTGTTACGATGCCAGTACAAAGTTAAATTCATTATATCAATTAGCTAAAAGTAGATGTTAACCCATGCTTATGTTTTATATAAAGATTATACACTGATATTTACTCAAATTCATTTTGTGTGAAACAATACGGAAATTCACTTTGTATGAAACAATACAATCTTCTCTGGAAACATTAGCATTCATTTTATGTGAAACAATACGGAAATTCACTTTGTATGAAACAATACAATCTACTCTGGAAACATTAGCATTCATTTTGTGTGAAACAATACGGAAATTCACTTTGTATGAAACAATACAATCTTCTCTGGAAACATTAGCATTCATTTTGTGTGAAACAATACGGAAATTCACTTTGTATGAAACAATACAATCTTCTCTGGAAACATTATCATTCATTTTATGTGAAACAATACGGAAATTCACTTTGTATGAAACAATACAATCTTCTCTGGAAACATTAGCATTCATTTTATGTGAAACAATACGGAAATTCACTTTGTATGAAACAATACAATCTTCTCTGGAAACATTGCATTCATTTTATGTGAAACAATAGAGAAATTCACTTTGTATGAAACAATACAATCTTCTCTGGAAACATTGCATTCATTTTATGTGAAACAATACGGAAATTCACTTCATATGAAACAATACAATCTTCTCTGGAAAAATTAGCATTCATTTTATGTGAAACAATACGGAAATTCACTTCGTATGAAACAATACAATCTTCTCTGGAAACATTAGCATTCATTTTGTGTGAAACAATACAGAAATTCACTTCGTATGAAACAATACAATCTTCTATGGAAACATTAGCATTCATTTTGTGTGAAACAATACAGAAATTCACTTCGTATGAAACAATACAATCTTCTCTGGAAACATTAGCATTCATTTTGTGTGAAACAATACGGAAATTCACTTCGTATGAAAATACAATCTTCTCTGGAAACATTAGCATTGATTTTGTGTGAAACAATATGGAAATTCACTTCGTATGAAACAATACAATCTTCTCTGGAAATATTAGCATTAATTTTATGTGAAACAATATGGAAATTCACTTCGTATGAAACAATACAATCTTCTCTGGAAACATTAGCATTCATTTTGTGTGAAACAATATGGAAATTCACTTCGTATGAAACAATACAATCTTCTCAGGAAACATTAGCATTCATTTTATGTGAAACAATATGGAATATCACTTTGTATGAAAAAATACAATCTTCTCTGGAAACATTAGCATTAATTTTATGTGAAACAATATGGAAATTCACTTTGTATGAAACAATACATTCTTCTCTGGAAACATTAGCATTCATTTTATGTGAAACAATATGGAAATTCACTTTGTATGAAACAATACAATCTTCTCTGGAAACATTAGCATTTATTTTGTGTGAAACAATACAGAAATTCACTTTGTATGAAACAATACAATCTTCTCTGGAAACATTAGCATTCATTTTGTGTGAAACAATACGGAAATTCACTTTGTATGAAACAATACAATCTTCTCTGGAAACAGCATTCATTTTGTGTGAAACAATACGGAAATTCACTTTGTATGAAACAATACAATCTTCTCTGGAAACATTAGCATTCATTTTATGTGTAACAATACAGAAATTCACTTTGTATGAAACAATACAATCTTCTCTGGAAACATTAGCATTCATTTTGTGTGAAACAATACAGAAATTCACTTTGTATGAAACAATACAATCTTCTCTGGAAACATTAGCATTCATTTTGTGTGAAACAATACGGAAATGCACTTTGTATGAAATAATACAATCTTCTCTGGAAACATTAGCATTCATTTTGTGTGAAACAATACAGAAATTCACTTTGTATGAAACAATACAATCTTCTCTGGAAACATTAGCATTCATTTTGTGTGAAACAATATGGAAATTCACTTTGTATGAAACAATACAATCTTCTCTGGAAACATTAGCATTCATTTTGTGTGTAACAATACGGAAATTCACTTTGTATGAAACAATGCAATCTTCTCCTATAAACATTAGCATTCATTTTATGTGAAACAATACGGAAATTCACTTTGTATGAAACAATGCAATCTTCTCTGTAAACATTAGCATTCATTTTATGTGAAACAATACGGAAATTCACTTTGTATGAAACAATACAATCTTCTCTGGAAACATTAGCATTCATTTTGTGTGAAACAATACAGAAATTCACTTTGTATGAAACAATGCAATCTTCTCTGGAAACATTAGCATTCATTTTATGTGAAACAATACGGAAATTCACTTTGTATGAAACAATGCAATCTTCTCTGGAAACATTAGCATTCATTTTATGTGAAACAATATGGAAATTCACTTTGTATGAAATAATACAATCTTCTCTGTAAACATTAGCATTCATTTTGTGTGAAGCAATACAGAAATTCACTTTGTATGAAACAATACAATCTTCTCTGTAAACATTCGCATTCATTTTGTGTTAAACAATACGGAAATTCACTTTGTATGAAACAATACAATCTTCTCTGGAAACATTCACATTCATTTTATGTGAAACAGTACAGAAATTCACTTTGTATGAAACAATATAATCTTCTCTGGAAACATTAGCATTCATTATGTGTGAAACAATACCGAAATTCACTTTGTATGAAACAATACAATCTTCTCTGGAAACATTAGCATTCATTTTGTGTGAAACAATACGGAAATTCACTTTGTATGAAACAATACAATCTTCTCTGGAAACATTAGCATTCATTTTATGTGAAACAATACGGAAATTCACTTTGTATGAAACAATACAATCTTCTCTGGAAACATTAGCATTCATTTTATGTGAAACAATACGGAAATTCACTTTGTATGAAACAATACAATCTTCTCTGGAAACATTGCATTCATTTTATGTGAAACAATAGAGAAATTCACTTTGTATGAAACAATACAATCTTCTCTGGAAACATTGCATTCATTTTGTGTAAAACAATACAGAAATTCACTTCATATGAAACAATACAATCTTCTCTGGAAAAATTAGGATTCATTTTATGTGAAACAATACAGAAATTCACTTCGCATGAAACAATACAATCTTCTCTGGAAACATTAGCATTCATTTTGTGTGAAACAATACAGAAATTCACTTCGTATGAAACAATACAATCTTCTATGGAAACATTAGCATTCATTTTGTGTGAAACAATACGAAACATTAGCATTCATTTTGTGTGAAACAATACGGAAATTCACTTCGTATGAAAATACAATCTTCTCTGGAAACATTAGCATTCATTTTGTGTGAAACAATATGGAAATTCACTTCGTATGAAACAATACAATCTTCTCTGGAAATATTAGCATTCATTTTATGTGAAACAATATGGAAATTCACTTCGTATGAAACAATACAATCTTCTCTGGAAACATTAGCATTCATTTTGTGTGAAACAATATGGAAATTCACTTCGTATGAAACAATACAATCTTCTCTGGAAACATTAGCATTCATTTTATGTGAAACAATACGGAAAGTCACTTTGTATGAAACAATACAATCTTCTCTGGAAACATTAGCATTTATTTTGTGTGAAACAATACAGAAATTCACTTTGTATGAAACAATACAATCTTCTCTGGAAACATTAGCATTAATTTTGTGTGAAACAATACGGAAATTCACTTTGTATGAAACAATACAATCTTCTCTGGAAACATTAGCATTCATTTTATGTGTAACAATACAGAAATTCACTTTGTATGAAACAATAAAATCTTCTCTGGAAACATTAGCATTCATTTTATGTGAAACAATACGGAAATTCACTTTGTATGAAACAATACAATCTTCTCTGGAAACATTAGCATTCATTTTGTGTGAAACAATACAGAAATTCACTTTGTATGAAACAATACAATCTTCTCTGGAAACATTAGCATTCATTTTGTGTGAAACAATACGGAAATGCACTTTCTATGAAATAATACAATCTTCTCTGGAAACATTAGCATTCGTTTTGTGTGAAACAATGCAGAAATTCACTTTGTATGAAACAATACAATCTTCTCTGGAAACATTAGCATTCATTTTGTGTGAAACAATACGGAAATTCACTTTGTATGAAACAATACAATCTTCTCTGGAAATATTAGCATTCATTTTGTGTGTAACAATACGGAAATTCACTTTGTATGAAACAATGCAATCTTCTCCTATAAACATTAGCATTCATTTTATGTGAAACAATATGGAAATTCACTTTGTATGAAACAATGCAATCTTCTCTGTAAACATTAGCATTCATTTTATGTGAAACAATACGGAAATTCACTTTGTATGAAACAATACAATCTTCTCTGGAAACATTAGCATTCATTTTGTGTGAAACAATACAGAAATTCACTTTGTATGAAACAATGTAATCTTCTCTGGAAACATTAGCATTCATTTTATGTGAAACAATACGGAAATTCACTTTGTATGAAACAATACAATCTTCTCTGGAAACATTAGCATTCATTTTGTGTGAAGCAATACAGAAATTCACTTTGTATGAAACAATACAATCTTCTCTGGAAACATTAGCATTCATTTTATGTGAAACAATACGGAAATTCACTTTGTATGAAACAATACAATCTTCTCTGGAAACAGCATTCATTTTGTGTGAAACAATACAGAAATTCACTTTGTATGAAACAATACAATCTTCTCTGGAAACATTAGCATTCATTTTATGTGAAACAATATGGAAATTCACTTTGTATGAAACAATACAATCTTCTCTGGAAACATTAGCATTCATTTTGTGTGAAACAATACGGAAATTCACTTTGTATGAAACAATACAATCTTCTCTGGAAACATTAGCATTCATTTTATGTGAAACAGTACAGAAATTCACTTTGTATGAAACAATATAATCTTCTCTGGAAACATTAGCATTCATTTTGTGTGAAACAATATGGAAATTCACTTTGTATGAAACAATACAATCTTCTCTGGAAACATTAGCATTCATTTTATGTGAAACAATACGGAAATTCACTTTGTATCAAACAATACAATCTTCTCTGGAAACATTAGCATTCATTTTGTGTGAAACAATACGGAAATTCACTTTGTATGAAACAATACAATCTTCTCTGGAAACATTAGCATTCATTTTATGTGAAACAATACGGAAATTCACTTTGTATGAAACAATACAATCTTCTCTGGAAACATTAGCATTCATTTTATGTGAAACAATATGGAAATTCACTTTGTATGAAACAATACAATCTTCTCTGGAAACATTAGCATGGCACCACTCAGACATATACTTGCCCATTGTTTTCCTTCAGATGAGACATCAAACTTAGGTCTGTTCCTTTTTAATTTGTCCAAATCTTTTGGCTTTCTAATACTATGACAAGAAGACACCCCATTCCTAAGTCAAAATATGATTAAAGTTCATGAAATTAATATTGTTTCAATCTTTGATGCCAGCCAGAGGTGCTCTTTGCAGCACCTGCAATGTGCCCAGTAAGGACTCCTTCTGCAATCCGTACAGAGTTACATGTATCAGTAACATATCAATTGTAAAAGACCCATTACTCCTACTACTATTGGAACTGTCTTGGTATCTTTCTTCCACATTGCCTAAATCCTGCCTGTAAATCCTGGTATTTTGTGAGTGTGTGTGTGTGTGTGTGTGTGTGTGTGTGAGTGTGTGTGTGTGTGTGTGTGTGTGTGTGTGTGTGTGTGTGTGTGTGTGTGTGTGTGTGTGTGTGTCTGTATGTAAGGCACTGTAGTTACTGGGTATAGCAATTTCAATGATCAGTGCTACTTGTCTTCTTTTCATGGACTACTTTATCTTGTTTTCTCACATCAAGTTTTGAAGTGTTGGTAATGGATCCCATATGATATAAACTTCATTTTCCATGATGCTTTGTAGCTCGTGTTTCCAGTGTTTTTTAGCTACTTCAGTATTAAAATGTTTTCACAATCCCCAGTGCAACAGTCTTGCCACATTATTATGCCTTTCGGTATAGAGTCCTTCTGTCATTAGTATATTATCACCAGGAACAATATGTGTAACTGTTTCCAGTTCTATTTCACAAAACCTACATTTGCCTGTTTCCATTTCTGTTTCTTTTTTTTTACAAAACCTAAATTTGTCCATTTCTCCAACATGTTCAAATGACTTTGTAAATCAATGTGTATGTAGTCCACTTTCATCCTTTGGTTTAAATTCACCTCTCCTTAACCATTCCTGTGTTCCATCTTGATCGACATTAGGTTATTCCAAGAGTTTTCTATACCTGCAACTATAGTTATGCATTTTGCACATTGCCTTCTCATCTAATCCTTTCACCTTATATTCTTTCTTTTGTTTTTTTTTTGGCACATTCATTTGCTGCCTGATTTTTATCTACTTTTGGTTTGATTAACATTACAGCTTAACGCCAATGTGCTTCTGCTAAAATAAGCAGGGAAGTCATCTTAGACTTATTCTCTTCATGTTTCAAAACTTTCACTACATTTGGGTTTTGTGAGGTCAGCAGATATGTATGCAGTCCCATTATTGCAGCTCTATACATGTAATCAATTTCAAGTAGGCCCATACCTCCTTTAGAATGGGGAATATAGAGTCTTGGTAAGCACTCATTTTTATAAATCATTTAATTAGCATGAAACATCCTTCATGTTTTCCTGCCCAAGCTATCCAACACCTTTTGGGGCCAGTCAGACACTCTGAAACTGTAATTTAGGACAGGAAGAGCAAATTGGTGTATAGCTTGGACTTTCTTCCTAGATGTCTACGGTGTTTTCAATATTAGTTTTTGTCTTCTAAAATATTCCTTACTAAGTTTTTTTTGCGTTCGTTCATGTTCTATTGTTGATCCTTCATCAATTGCCAGATATTTATACAATCCCTCTTGCTCAAGTTCTGTTATTTTTTAAACACCGTTATTGAAGTATCACTTGTGACACAGGCAAATTTACATTTATATAAAAAACAATCTAATTGTATTAACAAGTTCATGTTTGCAAACATTATGCTTCACATATATTGCTTTATATCATATAACCTAAGCAAAATTGCATAAAAATTATTCAATTCCTTCCCCCTTTTTTAAACAAGAAACATCTTTATTAAACCCTCACTTATGACATAAGCAATTATACAGTTATATAAATAAAAATAAAGCACACTGACACAATCCAAGTTGCAAGCATTTTGCATCACAAGCCATACTGACACACTCCCAGTTGCAAACCTCATACATCACTTATAATCTACCAATTTGTTCAAGTTATTTTATATCACATTCCTGCCCCAAACTGATGTTTTCTTGGTGCTACAGCTTTCTTGCTTTAAAGGTTGCTTTTGCACATTTATCAATACCAAATGCCATTCTTATCCAGTCAGCCATCCTCATCCCCTTTTCCCATTTTGCACAATGGGTTGGGGTGTCACTTCAGCAGTGACAATCATTTTGAGACAAGGTTTTACACCTCTGGGTGGCTAGCCCTGCCTCAGTAGTTCATTTGCACACTCATTCATACATACATTATTAACTACAGGCAATTTAGAGTGACCAATCCACCTACTGCATGCCATTTGAATGTGGCATTCTTATATTATCTGAAAACGTTTTGACTACTTGCAGTTGTGCTTTCAGTTCCTCATCTGATGAATTATGCCATTTGAAATCATGTACAAAAGGAAGATGAGAAGTCTTTAGACGTTGTTGTTTTCTGGGAGCCATATTGAAACCATGACCTAATCTGTTAAACAGCTTAATGGGTTGTGGGCAAGACCAAAGGCAGTGATGACAGAGAGTCATCCTGGAATATCCCCTTTTGAATTTTTATCCCTGGAGTAATAATTTGTCCTTTGCCATTGTTTCATGGGTGCTGCAATGTAATCGACCAGTATAGGATGTATCTTATACATTTTTAAGCACTGTTTTATCCATGAATGTTGGATAGTGTCAAATGCTTTTCTGTAGTCTGTCCATGCCATACTTAGATTCTTCCCCATTTTACAATTTTCCATTATGACTTTATTTAACAATAAATTACCTTTGGCTCCATATGACTTTCTTTTGTTACCCTTTTGTTCTATTGACATGATTGAGTTTTCTTCTAAGTGACTATAAACTCTTTCAGCATCAAATGTAGTGCATAGTTTATACATCATTGGAAGGCAAGTTATTGGTCTATAGTTTTTAGGATAGTTTGCTCTTAAGTAGGAGTATTGTTTTTCCTATTGTTAACCAGGCTAGTGTTCATACTCATGACTAAATCTTCATGTAAAAATGTTAATACTTTTAGCCAGAAGTTAGGTACTCCACCTGGGCATGGGGTTTTCTAATTAGGAGCTTTTCTTAACTTTGTTTCAGTCTCTCTGGCTGTTTCTTTGTCCCATTTCATATCCTGTACCTTTAAACTTCTTATTCTTTCTTTTATTCTTCTATCCATTTAGCATCTTTGTCATGTTCTACAGGATCTTCAGAGATATTTTGCCAAAAATGTATCTATTTCTTCTTTTTTTGGTGTTTTTTCAATTATTATTTCCCAGTTCTGTATAAAACTTTTGTGGGTCATCAATAAATTGCTTATTTTGTAATTTTCCTTTATATTTATCTGCATATCTTCTAAGTTTTTCTGCACGTGCTGATATTATTATTATTTGTGATAGCGCATGATAGATCATGATCTGTCCTGATACTGCACATTGTTATTAATCACATCTATCTTTCTGAGTATTTTTGTTGAATTGGTTACCTCTTTTACACTCTTCTAACAGTGACATTTCTTGTCTTAGTTGCTTTATAGTTTTCTCTTTTCAGTACTTCCATGATGGCATTTGATTTCCCCCCTTCCTTTCCCCTTACTACATTGTGTTTTTTGTGAAAAGACTGTATCTGTTATTAATTTAGCTGCACAGTAATATATTTTATTTACTTCTGTTATATTGCATGCATCTCTCTGAGCAGTCCTAATTACTTTGTTCATTTGTTTTATCAAACTTCTAACTTTTTTGGATTTTATTGATTTTCTGTAGTCTATTTCATTCATTGAAATCAATATGTCTGTCCGTCTCTATTGGATGAAGCAACTTTTCTCTTAGGTCATTTTCTTCTAAAGCGATGTCACATTGTTTGTTCTCCATTTCCTGCAGGCATTCTATAGAATGTCCCAGAGCATCTTCCTGTGTCACATTCTCTTCAGTTTCATCCTGTGTCATCTGTTGCTCTTTCATGTAGGAACTCACTGGTCTATCACTCCACAACATTGTCTATGCCAGAGTTGCCACAGTTTCCTGTTCCTTCCCTCGTTATGCAACTCCAGCTAAATGTTTGTAATGGTTTTCTATGAAAACTCCAAAGTATCTTAATATGGCAACTGATCACATGTTTCCTGCACCACTGGCTTCTCTTGAAATTCAGACATCCATCGCTCTGTCCTGCTATGATGTTATCAGACTTACATTTTCTACACTGAATCCTTCACTTTGCAGGTACTCCATAACCTCAGTTTATGTTTCTTTAATGTCTTCATTACTAATCCTCTTTTCAACTTTTCCTCTTTGTTTTCTTATGTTTTGTATTAAGTGTGACCATGTCTGGGTGCCTTTGCCTGTATTTCTCTTCAAACATCTTTGGTGCTGCTCTTTTTGTAGTGATTAGTTTTGCTTTCTCCTTTGCATAAATATTACACCACATTAAATCTTGTTCTCTTCCCCATGTCCATATTTCTTCTTCAGATGTCTCCTGCTCCCCCTGTTTCTCCTTACTTTTGTGACTTGTTGTTCCATCATGCTATGATATAACCTGTGTTAGAATTTCTATACTAAATTCTTCACTTTGCAGGTATTCCATAAATTCATCTTCCATTTTTTTAACTTCTACTTTACTAATCTTCTGTTCTGTATTCCCTTCTTATGATCTTATTTTTTGTATAGTGAAGTTTTCCATGTCTGGATGCCTTTGCATGTATTTCTCTTTGAATATATTTGGAGCTTCCTTTTTAGAGTTGATTACTTTGGCTTTCTCATTTGCACAAATATTGCACCATATCAGATTACTCTTTCTTTCCAATGTCCATATTTCTTTCTTATACATTTAAAAAGTCTCTAGATTTTGTTCTTTATATTTTTGCACTTCCTCACTTGCTTCTTTTTCCAAGCGGCCCATGGGTTCTTGGTCTATATAATGTTTTCCATAAATCTGTTCCATTAATGAACACTTTTTTATTTTAAGCTTCTGACAGTTTTTCTTGTGGAAGTATTTTTCTTTCCTCTAATTTCTCTTAATCTTTTTGTATATCTTCTTGCATAAAAGTAACAGTACATAATGCGTTTCTTATCCTCAATAGTCCACTCTATCATCTTAATGGATCTTCTTTGGTCTATCAGTTTTTGTGATTTTTGTGGACTGATACTTCCTTCAGGTCTATATTAGAACATCGAAGTTTCAGAACTTTGAATGTTCTAATATCGAACCCTATTCAGTGAAAGCTGAAAATATCGAAGCAACAGAAAACTGATTTTTTTCCTAGGGAAAGAATTCGGTTGTCCATTTTTGTTGCTTCGGTATTTTCAGCACTGTGATGGAAAGTTACGGGTCGGATTCAGGTAAGTGTGCGATTGAGTGCGGGTTAGGTTAGTTAGGGTTAGGGTGCAGGTTAGATATGTGTGCGATTGTGTGGATGTGAGGGTTAGGGTGGGTTAGGTGAGTTAGAGTTAGGGCGCGGGTTAGGTATGTGTGCGATTGTGTGGATGTGAGGGTTAGGGTGGGTTAGGTGAGTTAGGGTTAGGGTGCAGGTCAGGTATGTGTGCAATTGTGTGGACGTGAGGGTTAGGGTGGGGTAGGTGAGTTAGGGTTAGGGTGCCGGTGAGGTGAGTGTGTGATAGTGACGGATCTTAGGGTTAGAGTTTGGGTTAAGGTAAGTGGATAGTTAGTGGTGTGTGTATAGCTTAGTGTAGGGTTAGGTGTAAGATTTTATGTGTATGTGTGTGGATTGCTGTTTGTTTGGTGTGCTTGTGTTGTGTGCATGTGTTTTGGAACAGGAAATTTTTTCACTAGGAAAAAAATTCACTGTTTTGTATGTTAGATGTTTTCAGCTTTCGCTGAATAGGGTTCGATAGTAGAACATTCGAAGTTTTGAAACTTTGATGTTCTAATATAGACCCACTTCTTTCTGCAATGGGGGGGGGGGCATCCTCCACCTGGGCCTTGCCTGTCCCCACTGTAGGAATGTTTCCATATTTTGAGGATTCTACACTGTCATATTTTCCAGTCCTGGCACCAGTGTGCCTACCAGGATTGGGTACTTTTTTATCCTGGTTCTTGTGCATCCAGCTTTCTTTTTTTTTTATTTTTAACCTTCTGTCCATGATATATGCTTTATAAAATACAGTCTATATATCAGTGTTGTCTTGGTGAGATTTTGTGAAAAACAAGGTCCACCTCTTGAAGCTACTCACCAAGACTTGAGGATGAGTTCAATTCCAGCAATACTGCTTTCCTTTTCTTGCTGACTTATCATTTGCTTGAACTGGTGGTAGCTCAGGTGGATGTAAAACATCCCATGGCTCATATCAAGAAGAGTAGGAGAAGTCTCCTGATGTTCTAGCCGAATTTCATATATTAGTATACATACTACCTTGGGTTTCCCCTTAAAAGAGGCCACTTAGCTGGACTAGTGTAGTCAACAGAATTTCTTTCAAGAATATCTTCCCTCTCATAATCAGTGAGCTTAGAACAATGTATAACATTAACATGGTGTCAATGGTGCCAACTTGCATTTAAATTAATTGACAATGTTATCTTGATAATGCAGTATTAATTTAGTTTCAGTGGTACCCACTCCATCAAAATCTGTGAACATAAAATAGTGCATATGGTCCCCATGATGACAATGCTAACTGAAGTTGAATAAGACTGACATTGTATTAATCTAATTTTAATGTGACTATACCCAGTAGCCTAAGCAACTATCATTACAAACATGATAAGTCTTCAACATAGCCACTGTAGCACTCAAACAAGAGATAACTTGGAATAAAGGTAAACAGTTCCAGTGTTAATATAATAAATTTCAACATTTCTTTAACAGACTCATGTCTAAATATATGCATTTAACATTAATAAATATCAGCTTTTCTGTGTCACACTCTTTGTATTTTTGCACAACTTGAGAGCTAAATATATTGTAAATGGCAACACTTTTTGTCCTAAAACTATTCATCTGCAATCAAAAAGGACATGTTGCATCATGTCTTGTCCTACTGACCTGCTTATTAACCGCATTCTTTCTGTTAGGACCAATGCTTCATTTTCATCTTAAATGGTTAAGTTCCCATAACCTGCTCTATTTTCCGCATTTCAAGATCACTTTCTAGTAGTCTTCATCTAACACTTCCCATGCTAGACCTTCATATTTTGTCCAGTTATCCCCTTTTATCACTGCTTTTTGTCTAGTTTTCCTTTTAAATTCTCATAATGTGTAATTTTTTTATTAATACCCCTCATATCCTTCTTCACTTTTTGATTTATTTTTTTTAATGCATTCTCAAGATAACAAATCAATATGTGTTACCTTTAAAATATCGTGCCTCTACAGTTCATAGGTTCATAGGTTCATAGGATGATGCTAGGCTATCGTCCCTAGGGCCTATACAAGCCTAGTCATAACAATTCCCTGGATATTTCTTCCCACAAAATTTACTTCCCTGGTCTGCTGTCTAGCAGGGTGACTGACGTGAAGCCTGGGGTGAATTTCCTATCTCCCATCCAATTGTCAAGGTTCCTTTTGAAGAGTGCCAAAGAGGCACTCTGCTTGACATGTATGGGCAGTCTATTCCAGAGTCTGGGGAGTCTCTGGGTCAGAAACATATCCTCCAGCATGTTTTGTTTATTGTGATGACAAGGTTTAGAGCCCCAGAGCGTGTGGCTGTGAGGGATTGGGATTTCTTTAAGTGGAGCATGTCCAACAGCTCAAGGTCTGACATGGCCCTATATGTTAAGCAGAGATCACCTCTGAGTAGACGATATGCCACAGGGTATAGCTGGAGATTTTTTAGACGGTCAGCATAGGGCATCTGCTTTAGGCCTGTGATTCTTTTAGTGAGATATTTCTGTGGCCTTTCCAACTGTTGCAGATGTCTTGTGAGGTACATACCAAACGGGGTGTTGTACTCTATAATGGGACTAATGAGGGATGAGTACAGTGGGACAATGACCTCCTTTTTTCTGGATGAAAAGCCCTTAGTGACGAAGTGTGCCACATAGAAGGATTTCCTGACTGTTGTGGCAATGTGGTTATCAAAGGTTAGACCACTGTCCACCTGTGTCCCTAAGTCTCTTATCACACTTTCAGGGTTTAGTGTACTGCCACCTATGTGGTAATTCATGGGTACATGGTTTTTCCCTAAGGGGATAACTATACATTTTTTGGCATTAAGCTTGAGTCCATGGCTCTGGCACCAAGCATCTGTTTCTGTAAGGCTCTTTTGTATAATATCGACATAATTTGGGGATTCAATAATGGCTCCCAGTTTGCAGTCATCTGCAAACTTTGTTAGCCAGACTCCCTATGTGTTGGCCTGCACTTCAGAGAAGTAGATGCCAAACAAGAGCGGTCCCAGGACTGAACCCTGAGGTACTCCACTTGTCACTTCTCTAGAGATGGATTTGGAGTCAGCGACTTTTACAGTCTGGGTTCTGTCAGTAAGCCAGTTGGCAACCCATCAAATGACTTAGGGATTTATGCCCAGCTTAGTACATTTATCTATGATTCCAGAGTGGGGGATGGTGTTGAAGACCTTGGCAAGGTCCAGATAGGCTGTGTGGACAGCCTTACCCTCGTCCACAGCTCTGGAGACTGATTCAAAGAAGTCAATCAGGTTCAGGAGACAAGCTCGGCCCTTCACACACCCAAACAGGGTGGGATCTAGTGTTTGAAGGTTGCCAATGTCTTTGTTTATAAGTTCCACGATAATGCGTTTTATGCCCTTGCAGATCAGGCTTATCAGACTGATGGGATGGTAGTTCCCAGGATCCAAGGTGGATCCCCCCTTGTGGAGTGGGATAACTGCAGCTGTGCGCCACTCAGTGGGCACAAAGCCTGAGGTGAGGCTGTGAATAAACATGACACTTAGGTGAGGTGCCAGTTCATTTTATAGTTCACATAGTACACAGCCCGGGATGCTGTCTGGTCCCATGGATGGTGTATTTTTAGCTTTGGAGAGTGCGTTTTTTACCTGTGTGGCCATGGTTACCGGAATTTGGCAATCTTTTGGTATTGAGATGGGACCTTTAAGGGGTGATAGGGGGATGAAGTTTACACTAAATCATTCTGCCAGTATACTGGCAATACCCTTGGGATCAGTATATTTAATGCCATTCTGTTGTAGCTCAGAGCAGATCTGAGCATTGTCATTTAGATTATTGACATAACTATAGAATGCCTTGTGGTTGTCTTTGGAATCTTTGGCAATTTTAGTTTCGTAACTAACTTTGGAGGATTTTATGAGGGATCTCAGCTTCTTACTGAGGCTGGTGAGGGAGTTTTTTGCATTCTGGGATTTTCCTCTTTTCTGCAACAGTTTCTTCCTTCTGTTGTATAGTTTGTTTATGGCAGGAGACCACCAGATTGGCTTCCTTTTTTTGGAGGAGAGCGTCTTGGTTCTATTTGGGATGGCACGATTCATGCATGAGTGGATGTGCTTGTAGAGTGCCTTAGTGTAGGATTCAGCAGTTGAACTTTCAGCTCCCGTCTACATGGGTGTCATGAAGTTTGTCACTTCTGACTTGAGTAGCATGAAGTTGGCTTTGGAGAAGTTTTTTACGGAGGTTTCCATACTGGGGGGTGGGGGTGGGATGTGGATGCCAAGGGTGATTTGTTTATGGTCAGATCTGACCAATTAGGGGGTGACTACTGGTGTGGAGCATCTATCTCCCATGTTGGTAATGACCATTTCTAGGATATTGGAGCTCCTGGTGGGACAATGGATTAGTTGATCCAGGGCTTTTGAATTTATGAATTCCAAGAACCATTGGGAAAAGATGTTGGTACCTGAGTAGTTTTCCCAGTTAATGGCAGGGTAGTTAAAATCACCCAGTATTAGGGTGTTTGGTTGTATCTTAATATTTGCCAGTATGTTTAGAAATGTGTAGTGAGAATCTTGGGGCATGGTGGGGGATCTGAAGCAAGCTACAATTTGGATTGAAATCTTACCTAGTGTTAGTTCCCCCTGGAGAATTTCAGATGCATTGTGTTGAGCAACTAGCCTTTAGATGTGAATATCCTTGGTCAATATGGACACTCCTCCACCTTTAGTGTTTCGGTCTTGGCTTGGTGGCCAAAAAGTGTGGTAAGAGTTGTAGCCTGGTATTGCAGGGGTGCTCTCTGGAGCCTTGAACCAGGCCTCAGTTACTGCACAGATATCGATGTTCTCCATTTTTAGGAGTGCCTCGAGAGAGTGCATTTTGAGATTTAGACTTCTAGCATTGAGTAGCATTACCTTCAGATGTAGCTCAAAGTTAAATTTTTTGAGCTTTAGTTGCCTTCAAAAAAAACCCATTGCAAATCAGAATGTTGATCACTTTTTTTCCCAGAGGAAATCATTTCTGGTGAGATTTCTAAGTGTGTGGTGGTAACGATTCACTTCTCTTGGGGGATTCCTCTTTTCTTTGAGTTGGTGCAACTGTAGAGCTGGTATGTCTATATCTATATCTATCTTATCTAATATATATATATATATATATATATATATATATATATATATACATATATATATATATATATATATATATATATATATGTATATATATATATATATATATATATATATATATTAGATATATATAGATATCTCTATCTATATAAATACTTGCATCCAGCAAAACATGTTAAAAGTCAAAATTTTCATGCTTTTGTGTTTCAGGATTTATTTATTTATTGATATTTCGGATCGTCATTTGTGGAGGTCTATGATTCATAGCAGAACTTTAAACTGTCAACCACAAAAATCTTTTGCCTGTAGTTTCATTATGTAATACAGCTGATGGGAGAGCAAAAAAGAAAAAAAAAACATTGCCAGATTTGTTACCCTTAACACACTCCTTTTCTTCATTTTATATAAAAGTCATTTAAAAAGAATGGCTACTTTCCTCAAAGCATAGCACAAGAAATTACTTTTCCATGGTACATTATCTCCCTAAATAAATAAACCTTTTTAATGAAAACTTGCACACTTTACAATTTACTCACTTCCTTTATTTTCTTTAATGGTTTTCATTGCTTAAAAACTGTTTTTCTGTTTTCAAAAGATACAATCAACATTTTAATACAATCTTGTCCTGTACACTCCCACTGTGCAGTTTTATATTTCTATTTCTTCAGATATATTTTTATCAGAACTAAATCATAAAACGTGTCATTACAATAGGAATATTTAGATATATTCTTCAAATTTTGGCCCCTTTGCAAGCTTTTCTATCCTTTGTACTGTATTTCCTACAAACTTAGATAATGCCAGACTGAGGGAAATCCTTGATGATCACCACTTTTAATCACAATAATGTCTCCAAAGCTTCTACTAACCTGGGAAATTATTTAATATTTTACATATAATTCCTTACTGAGGATCTTAGACTTATTTTCACGTGTAGGCCCATCATTCTGCAATATTCAATATTATAAAAAGTTGAGGTATATTACAACCAATGAACCTATCAGCTGTCGTCCGCATGTTATACCCACTGTCACTTTTAATAGCACATTTTACCATTACATTAGCCACTGACTGTGCCATGAACTTCAAATGTTGTGATTTTCTGTAAAATCGTCTGTAGCATTAACAGTGGTATCCTTCCTAATAGCATGTAATCTGTATTAGGCATGGCCAAAACTCTGCAGTTTATGACAACATTCTTATTCGCATAACTTCAATGAAATGTCACTGCACTCCTGTGAAACAGAATTTCAGATTTCCTTTCTTATATTGCTTATTCGATACTTTTTAATTCTTATTGCTATTTTTTTTTTCTAAATATACATAAAAAGATGACTAAAACAAAACAACATTCACAATATTGGATAACAATATATTTTAAGCTCTTTCATTCTTTATTATTGTTAAGCAAGATCTTCATGGCAACAAATAATATAACATAAAAAGCCATTTAAATACACTTCAGAAATCATGTTTTATGTCAGCAGACCAGTCTACACATAAAAAATTACAAAATATAAAATCAAAAGTATATAATAAGCAATTAAATACATCTTAATCATAAATATGCAGCATTTTAAAGCAAAACATTATTTAAAAGGAATGACCTTTCAGCAACCATTTTGTGTTACTTTTTTAATTTAATCAGGGTGTTTTACCTGCAGCTAACACAAACTGTCATTTATTTTCTCTTTATTTGTAGGTCACTGTTACAATCTGCTCTCCTTTTACATGTAACCAAATGTTCAACCCAAAATAATGCAATATTTTTGAAATCTTTAGAGCTAATAGTGCACTTACCTCTGTTTCTAATTGCCAGCTTATGTTCATTTATCTGCTGGTAATGCTTTCTTTAAAAAAAAAAATCCTTTACTAATGTGTAATCATTTAAGCTGACTCCACTAAAATAAAATACAAATATTTCATAGGTTCATTGGTGTTTACTAGGCAATTGAGCACAAGGGCTATTTTAAGCCTAGCCATCATCCCAAATCTCTGACAAGTTCTGATACCCTTGATAAGTGTAAACAGGGACTTGGAAGATGAAATATTTACAAGCAGGAGCCTGGGAAATGAACTATTTACATGTTGCCTGTCTCCATTGGAGACATAGGTGCCAAACTAGGGATGCATTTCCTGTTCTCCACCCAATTGTCCAGGTTGCAGTTGAATTGGGTTAGGGAAGAACTCTGCTTCACATGGTTGGGGAGCCTGTTCCAGAGATGGGGTAGTCGCTGGAACACATACCTGTCTCTCCAGAAGGTCCTATTTATATCACAGGTAAGTTTTTAGTCTTTAGAATGGGTAATTTGGTGCTGTTTGTCTTCCAGATGTGCAGAAGGTCCATCAGAGTGGGGTCTGACAAAACCCTGTATGCCAGGCATATATCTCCCCTCAAAAGCCTGTAGGAGACATAATACAGGGATAGGGCCTTGAGGCAGTCTGCATAGGACATTTTACTTACCCCCTGTATTCTTTTAATGAGGAACCTCTGTGGACATTCCAGTTGTTGGATATGTCTGGTTAGGTATATACCAAAGGGGGCACTGTACTCAATGATAGGTCTGAAGAATGCCGAATACAGTGGAACAATGACTTCCTTGGACTTAGATGCCATACCTTTGTTTATAATTTGCATAACATAGAATGATTTCATTACTACTGTAGACATGTGATGGTCAATGGCTGGATTAATATATATGTGTTTCCCTAAGACCCTGACTACTGGGTGAACTCTAAGGGGCGTGTTGTCAGTATGATAGTTACCAGGGATGGGTGACTTCCCAAAGGATACTATTATACATTTCTTGGCATTTAGTTGCAGTTCAGGGGTCTGACACCAGTTGTATGTCTGTATCGGCCCCTCCTGAAGAACATTTTGTGTCAGTGTGGGATTCAATGACAGCTCCTAATTTGCAATCATCTGCAAATTTAGTCAGCCAGAGACTATTCACATTGGCTTTGACTTCTGAGAAGTAAATGCCAAAAGAAGCAGTCCAGGGACTGATCCCTGATGGATTCAACATGAGACTGGCCTGTTTGTAGTAGTACACTCCCCGATTCTAACTTCCTGGGTCCTGTCTGTGAGCCAGTTGGCTATCCACTGGGTGACATATGAGTTTGCACCTAACCTCTTGAGTTTGTCAACAATGCCTGTATGGGGTATTGTGTCAAATGTCTTTGCCAGGTAAATGTAGGCAGTATAAATCATTTTTCACTCATCCATTGCTTTGGTTACCTTCTCAAAGAAGTACACCAGGCTGAGTAGGCATGATCTGCCCTTGATGAAACCAAACTGGGTTGGGTCCAGTGTCTGGAGGTTTACTATATCTCCATTGGTCATTTCCATAATAATTCTTTCCATGGCTTTACATACAAGACTAGTGAGACTTATAAATCTGTAGATTCCAGGGTCTGTAGATGGCCCTGTGGACAGGAATGACTGTTGCCTTTCTCCATTCATGAGGCACAAAGCCTGCTTAGACGCTACAGTTAAATAGTAATTCCAGAGACCCTGATAAGTTATGGTTCATGCTACTTACAAGGCATCCTAGGATATTGTTTGGGCCCACTGATGCAGCGTCTTGGTCTTAGAGAGAGTATTAAGGACATGTTCCCTAGTGATAATAGGGAGAGTTATATCTGATGGTATTTCCTGAGGGAAGGTTAAGGGGGAGAGAGTGGTATCAGTCAGGAGGTTTGTTATATCTTCTGTCTCAGTTCAGGTGGCTCCATTTACACTGAGCTCTGCACACAATTGTGTATTGCCTTGGAGGTTGTGGACATAGCTAAAGAATGCTTTTTGGTTGTCCTTGGTATGGGAGGCTAAATTTAACTCATAGTTGGCATTAGTAGGCTTTATCTGTTGTTTGTTTAGTTTCATAAGAGTGCTTTTATTCTGCTGGGTGCTGAACCTCCTAATCTTTGCCATGATTTTCTTCTTTCTGTTATACAGCCTATTGATTTTGTGATTCCACCAGGGTGGCTTGGTTTATGAGTTAATTCTGTACTTCTTCTTGGTGGGTACAGCTGCCTCTGTGAAGCTATTAACATGCTTATACAGAGTTTCTGTGAATAGTTCTGCATAAGTAGTAGTGTTTTCAAGATTTATGGGGATTTCAAATTTGCCAGGTTATCCCTTAATGGCAGGATGTTAGCCTTAGAGTAGTTCTTGAATATTCCAGATTTAGCTGGGGTTCCAGATTTTATTTTTACTTCAAAGGAGACCATTTTGTGGTATAACCTTACCAGGGAAGACAGGGGTGTACATATTAGTAAGGAGCAGATCCAGTATGGTTGCACCCCTGGTTGGTGTAGTGGCTATGTGGTGTAGGGAGTTGGTGTTTACGAAATCCAGGAATCTCTGTGCCTCTAAATTTGGCATTGTATAGGATTCCCAGTTAATAGTGTGGGAAGAAATAGCCAGGGAATTGTTATGGCTAGGCTTGTATAGGCCCTAGGGCCGATAGCCTAGTACCAACCAATGAACCTATGAACCTAATAGTGGGGTAATTAAAATCACCCATAAATATGATATTGGATTGGATGGTTAATAAGTTTAAATACATGGTATGAGTTTCCTGGGTCTTAGAGCAGGACCTATAACTTGCAAGGAAGTCGTATTGGATTTTACCTATCGTGATTTGAACATGGATTATCTGCAGTGCATTGTCCTGTTTGACCAGCCTTGAAATATATTTATTTTGTATGTAAATAGAGACACCTCCGCCTTTAGTCCCTGCCTGTGAAATAGCTGGTCTAAATGTGTGGAAAGCATTATAACCTTGCACTGTTGGTGTACTGTTTGTGGTTTTATACCATGTCTCAGTGACTGTACAAATGTCAGCATTCTCTAGTGTGAAGAGAGCTTCTAGGGAGTAGAGTTTTTTGTTTAGACTCCTAGCACTGAGCAGTAATACCTTTAGATTTTCTTGGTTTTGATTTGCGCTGTCAGAAGTACTTTCAGTCTGGCATTGCCTAAAAAAGGCACTATGGGGAAAGGCAATGTTTTAGTTAGTATTCGAAAGCCTAGAGGAGTCAGGTGCAGACCATCCCGGGAAAAGCAGTGTGGCCTGTTGACCATCTCCTTCCATGCTGATAAATATTACACCCCCCTTAGAATGACACCAGAAATTAAGCCAATTATTAAAGTCAGTCATCTTTTGTTCCTATTGTGGCATCATCTATGAAGATAACATGCTGCTCAGTGCTAGGCTCATACCAGCCTGAGACACTTATTCTGAGAGCTCCATGATGTCTCTATGTAGTCTAGGGTGATACATCTCAGGTCATTTACTCCCACATGGACTATGACTGGCTCATATTATTACTTCTGGTCCAATGAGCTGAGTGCATGCATAATGTGGCAGATCCTGGCTCCTGATAAGCAACTTATCGTGACTTTCTTCTTACTCACCCTGGTGGGAGTGGCATCAGTGTGTCTCACGATGGAGTCTCCAATGACTAGAATGTTGGATTGTGTGGTAGATAGCCTTACAGGTAGAGGTTCCGTGAGATGTAGCTCTATGTGTTGATGTGGGTGTTATTTTGAAAGAGTATATTTGTGACTGCTGAAGGTTTCTGTGATGCGTACTTCATCTAGGAGGTCTTTGTGGTTTAGGAAAGTTACATTTAAGGGACTCAGCATGTGTGGGTCAGTATGTCTGCTTTGAATTGTGTGTGATGGGTGCAGCGTGTTTACTAATGACAACCTTATTGAGATTAGGAGTACTTTTATGTGAGAGCTTTGCCTCCAGTGACATTGTGTAAATACATCTCTCACATAGCATATCAGTGTGTTTGAGAATTGACTGGTTATCAGTAAACATGAGGAAATTTCTAGATTGCCTCAGTATGCCCATATCTACCAAGCTGGTACTGGAGATAGTGTGAAGTTCATATCCATGGCAACAGACCCGTTTTTATTGATTAGACAGTTGCAGTGAGAAAATCAATGTCAGGAATATCCAGTTTGCAACTATGTGGACAGCGCTTGTCACTGCAAACTAGTTGTCCTTTGTGCAACTAGGTATTGGAGAAATTTCAATTGTGTTTTTACAGGAAAAATGTCACTTAAGGTGTCTGAATCTGTACAGAGCACTGCCAAACAAATGAGGGGAAGCTAATATGTAGAACCTGAAAATTGAAGGATGAAGTATTTAGTCAGACATTCTAAAGTTAGAAACAAATCAAGCAGCGCTTACTGAAAACAAATAATTAGCTTGTCAAGAATGATGAAATGAGGAGAGCTGCATTGATGGCTACTGCCTGGCTACTACTAATGCTCGTCTCACCACACCTTCACTCTGCTAGGATACAATGCTTCTTTGCTTCTTCTCTCACAAGAAGCAAAATGTTAACACCAATCCCAGGATAAGAAGCAGGTCACAGCCTGTTTGGTGATCCACAGTCTTGTCCCAGATGATGCAAGGGTCTATGGGCTAGTTGTAGCCTTTTCCTGGTAGATGCCTTGAATAGCAACCAGCTCAATCAGGAACGTTAGCACATACACTTACTGTCCAACCAGAAACAGTCAGGAATCAATACACTCTGCTCCTTCTCTCACTAGGAACAGAATATAAGCACATATTCCAAGCTGTCATCTATAAAGCAGTTACTAGGCTCTTTGGTGATTAGCAGTCTCCTGGAAATAAAGTCCATTTTCTCCTCTCACCAGGAGAACACAGAAGCACTAATCCCAAGATGATTAGTGATGGGCAGAATCTAGACTCTCCGATAACTGGTAGTCTTCCAGTAGATGTTTTAAGGTAAGATGAAAAAAATGTGTTAATATCCTAAACACTACAGAGTGCACTAAGCAGTTAGATGTGAAAGGGAGTAACTTAAGTTTTAGCTGTCTAAGTGGAGAGCCAATAATTTTAAAAGAACAAGATAGATTGAAAAGGTGTGGGCACTTTTGTATTCTGGTTCTATGGACTACAGTGAGATGGCCAATAAATTTAAATAGTTGAAAGGGAGTGATTTCACAAAATGATAATTTTGTGCTTACTCACACTAGCCAGTGAAATGGGAGAGGAAGGTGATATGTGGTCAAATTAACATAAGGAGCAGGCAACTAGAAAGACAGTTGTGTTTAAGAACACAACAGCAAAACCGTAGGAGAGTGGGAAGCATCAGGGTGGTAGTTTGGGAAAAATTGTCTGACCCACAAGAGACACAGCTGTGGTCTCTTTCCAACTTTTAATATGCAATTAAAAGCAGAATACAAGTAAAACACAGTGCAAAGAAAACAAATCACAGTATACAAAATAGAAAAAGGCAATGAAGTAATACAAAGTACAAGAAATCAAAAGCAAACTAGCCTTTCCCTCACAACAAGCTGCAGTACACTCTGGATGAGTTTTCCATTAAAGCTTGCAGCATCCACAGGGATTAGTACTTAGATATATTCTTACATCTGTATGGAATTTAAAATTCTCTAATAAATATTTTAATTTGAAAGTCTTTAGCATATGATTTGGCTGCCCAATACCAAATCTTAGTTGCCAGAAATACATTTTCAATTGTAAGGTTAATGCATTTTTAATAATGCTCATATCAAATGTAATTGGCAAAGGAAAAGCCTTAAACCAATGTTTATCCACAGCAATATGCTTTGATATGAACCCAGCTGTAAAAATAGAAGGAAATATAATCCATGTATTAGTTCTGATGCTAATTCTAACACGATATGCGCTTAGTAATCTCTATCCAGGAAGAACTCTATAATAAATTGTGAATCAGCCCTAAATCCTTTACCATCACTAATGAATCTGATAACCCAGGTAAATTGTCTGACAATATTCCATTCCATATAACCTAGATAATGACTATTGAAATCTAGATAATTACTGATAAATGTGTTCTTTGTAAAACCAGAGCTATGAACTGTTCTGCTAATTAACTCCATCTCTCTCAACATTTAACCAATAGCATTTGTCCCACGATGACATAAAAATAAGTAATAAAATCTATGCTACATTTACAGCAATTTAATAAATATGTAAGTGTTTGAAAATGACTGTTTTGCCCCATGATGTCAACTAAAAATAAGTAAAAACAGCTATACTACCATTCAAGCAGCTAAAAATATATAAACACTTTAAAATTACTGTTTTAAATGAAAAATAAATTGCCTGTCTCTTATGAAAATAAACAAATGTGACTAAGGGCTGTTGCATTAAAAAATAATCACTTTCCCACCGTGCCAAAAACCAATTTGAAAATCTGGGACTGCTGTTGCCTCTATAGTTACACCCTCAGTTTGGTGAAAGAATAAACCATCAGATAAAACTAAATCCAATAACAAATTTTCAGGATTAGTAAATTTGCTTAAACTGAGCACTACAGAGTCAATACTTATGGACTGTGGTATAATGAAGTGAAGTGATTCAGTATCAACTGTAACTAACATCATTTTGGTTTCAGCAAATGCACAGGGCAAAATCAAGACACTTCCATGGATCTTGTAACTAAAACAGGCTGCCTTACACAACTGGGATAAAAAAAAAAAACAAATGTAAACACAGAAAAGAAGTATTCAGATATACTTTGCCTAACTTATTTTGTGGATTTTGTGTATGCCAAAAGACATGGTGCACTCCATCTTAAGAAAATTGTACAAAAGAAATCTAAATGTCATTAGTGTAATAATTCAAGAAAGCAGTCTACAATTTTCTTATCACAACTATGTATGCTAAATAACATCATTCTTTATAGCACTTGTTCCCTTCTCTCATCGTTTTTGCAATGACTTCCCCGTTGCCCTTGTATGCTTCTATGAGCCTTTCATTTTATAGTGTTTGTTCTGCTCTCCGAGCTTTCACCTCATACTTGGTTAAACTGAAGCACGCAAAGTTAATCTTCATCATCCTAATGCAATTTTTATTCACTTGCATCAAGCACTTATTAGAGATACTAGACTAAGTTTGTAGTACTTTTCTTTGTCAAAGTTTTAGAATGAGAAGTTTTAGGTTGTGGAATGTCATTCAAGATGTAATGTAAACTCAGTTTCCTAACATAAAAAGGTAAACCTATCACTAGATTTGCCCTTCTTAGTGGTACAAATATGAAACCTTTTGTTAAAACTTCGCAACCTTTCTCAGAAAAATAAACTCAAATTAAAATGGGATAAACTATATTCATTGACATTGCCCATGGCCTCTGCATCTCCCCTCCCTGTTTGGTTGCTTGTCTGCAGTTTACTTCTACAGCACTCTCTCATTCCTTTTGATCATCTGTTACTGTTTTGAGCCATTTCCTTGAATCCTTGTCTATAATCATCCAATGGCTGGCTGAAAATTCTCTTCCTGTAAAACAAGAGATGGAAGGGGAGTAGAAGGTGGGACTTTCTCCTTGTATTCTTTGTCCTGATTGGTGTTTTCCTGCTGTGGTTTGTTTTGTAATGAATGCGTTATATTTACTTATATTTATTATATTTATTTATAAGCTCCATTATCTCTAATCAATTATTTACATTACTTGTTCATAGTAGTTGCTACATGTCTTTATAAGATGGTAAAAATCCTATTATAAGTCATTTTTCGTAATTCAAAATGTGTTTGTGACTTAATAATCATATCTTAATCCCATATTTGGAATACTAAGTTAAAATCTTATTTTTACTGTTTCTTACGAATTTTCGATGATTTCAAGCTTGCATTATTAAAAAGGGCAATCCTTTTCTCATACATTGCATCATTTCCTGATATACCAGTCAGAAATTTGTGCAGTCATTAGCCCAAATGCACTTTTTTCACATTCAAACCCTACTGCAGCTATACGTTATCAGAAATAAATGCTTTATAGTTAAACAATTTATTTTCAAAGTCCTGGAATTAAGATTGCCAGTCAAATTTCTAGCAATGCAAACTGTCTCAGAAATTTGTCCAAAATGAAAAACTGTCACTTATTCTTTTTCATTAAAGTGGGAAACTTCAAATAAATCTTAAGGGCATTCACTTTGTGACCATTTATGTTCCCAGGACAGAAAATGCAATCTGGTTTAGTGCCTACAGTGCTTGGTCTAATAAATAGGAAAGGTTTTGGGCTCAGTGGAAGTGACTACTCTCAGACTATGTTATGTGTACTCTATTCTCAAGTCATTGTTGGAGTGATTTTGATATCTATTTGGTAGCTACTACTAGAAAACAGCTAACAAATACAAAACTTTTCAGTAGCTACTGAAAAGTGAAGACATAAAAAAAATAAAAATATGAATGCAACACAGAAAGACAATATATGTTAAGCACTTTCATTCTGTATTGCTAACCATGGGATGACAGTTTATCACAGGGTTGCTTGGTTGTAGATAGAGGTTACTCTGTAGCTATCATGTTACAAGTGGTATCAGAGCTTTTGAACCACTAGAGAGATTACATTTCTACACATTTTATCATCTGGCTTCACACCTAAACATTATTCTGTAAATCAAACTGTGCTTTGGGCTTCTCTTTTGTTAGCAACATTACATATAGTAGTAGTAAATGTGGTTTGTCATTTAAAAAAATCTCTGCGTGCAGATGTCCTCTTTTCTATTTGATATCTCCACATGAACATAGGAGTAAAGATATCTGAGCAGGTGCACATTTCTGCACATATATGCTGAAGCGTGATTGGCATTACCACTGATATTGTTACATTGAGGCATGGTGCCATTATTTTTAAAAACTTTAAATAACAGATCATAGTCTCTTTTAATTCAGTTGGAAATGGAGTAACATTATTTTTTTCTTACATTTATTTCCACAAACTTGACACCTGTGTTTAATATAGACAGCAGCATTAATTAACTTTAGGTTTTACTGAATGGAAGTTTCTGCTGTGGTAATTGTAGTTTACTGCCACAAAAAGTGCTATTTAAACAATCAAATGGTCCTGTTTGAGGACTGTTTGTAAAATCAGTGTACAATATGCAACTGCCATTCTTAGTCTGTCCCTTAGTTAAGAGAGCTCGTAATACATTGGCTGTTTAGTTGAACGAGAGGTTGATATTATCAAAAGCAGACACACTTTCCCTTCATTTGAGAACCAGCTTGCAAAACTGCAGGAACTGACTCACATTCCTGCAGTCATTCTGAGTGGAAGATCAGGATATGAGATTCAAATACACATTGATCTTTTTATGGAAACATGCAAATTGTCATTGTAATACTTTAATCTCTATTACACACTTTTCCATATATAGGAGGGATATGAAATAAACAAAAATGCCTCACGTTTCGCTGATTTCTCACCACCAATTTATTCCAGTTAAAAATAGGAGGTATTTTCATTTGTTTTTTTCTTGGAGGCAATTTCGTTTGTTTTTTTTTTTTTTTTTCTTGCTTTTTCTTGGTTTGTGCTGGCAGTAATGTCTTTTTTCTGGATTAGGGATATGAAATAGCTTACATTTGGTTTTAGCTCTCTGTAATACAGTTTATTGTTCTTGATTTCAGTTTGTGCAGAAACAAAATATGAGAACATCAGCTTTGATGGTAACAACTACAAAAATCTTACTACGTCTGACTTTGAAACATGCCAGTTAAACTGTGACAGTGATCCTTTTTGCCATTTCTACACATATAATTTTAATGACAAGTAAGTAATGCTTTGTTATTGTCATGTTGTTAAACAGTGATATATTTTACAAGTATGTTTAATAATCAATATTGATCCAACTTTATTTATTGCAGTTTCTGAATACAATCTGCAGGTACATTTAAATTAATGAATGATTGCTATTCATAGGTTAATAGGTTCATAGGTAGGTACTAGGCTTTCGGCCCTGGGGCCTATATAAGCCTACCCAAAAAAGTTCCCTGGCTTTCACCACCCAAGAAGATTATTTTCCTGTGCCCCTGTCTAGCAGAGCCACAGAAGTGATCCCCGGGGTGAATTGTCTATTTCCCATCCAATTGTTGAGATTTTTCTTAAAGATGGCTAATGAGGAGCTTTGCTTGACATGAATGAGTAGTCTGTTCCAGAGCATGGGAAGTCTTTGGGACAGGAATCTATCCCTCCAGCATGTTCTATTTATTGTGGTAGCAAGATTTATGTCCCTGGAGCATGTGACTTTGAGGGATTGGGGTTTCTTTAAGTGTAGCATGTCCAACAGATCTGAGTTTGACATGGCTTTGTATGTTAGGCAGAGATTGCCTCTGAGTAGGCAATAAACGATGGAGTAGAGCTGGGTTTTTTTGAGATGGTCTGTGTATGGCATCTGCTTGAGGCTGGTAATCATCTTAGTGAGGTATTTCTGTGGCCTTTCTAGTTGTTGTAGATGTCTTGCGAGGTAAATGCCAAACAGGGTGTTGTACTCTATAATGTGTCTGATAAGGGATGAGTAGAGAAGAACAATGACCTTTTTTTCTGGAGGTGAACCCCTTTGTGATGAGGTGTGCCACATAGAAGGATTTCCTGACCACTGTGGTGATGTGATCATCAAAGGAGAGACTACTGTCCACCTGTGTCCCAAGGTCTCTTATCACAGTTTTGGTGTTTAGTAAGCTACCACCTAGATGGTAGTTCATGGGTATAGTGTTTTTCCCAAAGGGGGGTGACAATGCACTTCTTGACATTGAGCTTGAGGCCGTGACTTTGACACCAAGCATCAGTCTCAGTGAGGCCCCTTTGTAGAATGTCCACATCATTAGGCGATTATATTATGGCACCTAGTTTGCAGTCATCTGCGAACTTTGTAAGCCAAAGACCTGTTGTATTAGCCTGGACATCTGAGAAGTAGATGCCAAACAGGAGAGGACCCAGGACTGAGCCCTGTGGTACTCCACTTGTCACTGGTCTGAAGGTGGATTTGGAGTCAGCTACTTTCACTGTGTGGGTTCTGTCAGTGAGCCAGTTGGTCACCCATCTTGTGACATAGGGATTTATGCCCAGTCTAGTGAGTTTAACTATAATGTCAGAGTGGGGGATGGTGTCAAAAGCCTTGGCGAGGTCAAGATAGGCTGTGTGCACCACCTTACCCTCGTCCATGGCTCTGGTGACTGCTTCAAAGAATTCAATCAGGTTTAGAAGACATTACCTACCTTTTACAAACCCAAACTGAGTGGGATCCAGAGTTTGCAGGTTACTTATGTCCTTGTTTATACGCTCCAAGATGATATGTTCCATGGCCTTGCAGACCAGGCTCATCAGGCTAATAGGGCAGTAGTTCCCAAGGTCCGTGGTGGTGCCCCCTTTGTGGAGTGGGATAACTGTCACTGTGTGCCATTCAGTAGGCACAAAACCTGAAGTGAGGCTATGATTGTTTTATGCTTGGAGACCAGTTTTCTCCCCAGCTGATGCAGTCTTTCACCTTTAGCCTTCCACAGAATAGCCACCTTTGTTAATCTCACAAGCATACCCTGGTCCAACTAGCCCATCCCCACTAGTCACTACAATATATACCTGTCATGATGGATGGACCGTTTCCCACCATTTCTCCAGCCAATCAGATTGACATGGGCATCCTGAGGCAATGTACCAGTTACCTTATGTATACTGACAACCATCTTCTCCTAAAGCAAATACAATATGTGAGAGATGTAACTATCCCATAAAATTAGAATCAGTCATCTCACAAAACAACAAACAAGACATACAACAGGTTGTCAGCACACATACCTTCCCTGTCACACAAGACAAGGTCAAGACACATAAACCCACATACACAGAAGTACTCACTAAGAGGCTCCCAAAAGACCAGAGCCCTCCCAAGAGCAAACAACATACACATATTAGCACAAGAACAGAATCCACCACTACCATTAACAACACACATATCAGTACATCAACAATTAAGCCCCTAAGGCAAAGCACCTGAAAACCTAATGTTCTGGTCATAGGTGACTCAGAAGTGAGACACAAAGATGTCTGCCTCACCAGGTTAAACAAGGAGAAGGTCATAGTTTGCTGCCTGTCAGGTGCTAGGATCCATCAAATCACACATGCACTCAAGTTTCTCAGCAACAATTACTATTATGACTCTGTTGTAGTACATGTTGGTGTGAATGACCTGAGACGTATCTCTCTCAACCATATGAAGAGAGACATGACCAAATTCTCAGATTATGTGTCCCAGGCAGGTATGTCCCTAGCTGTAAGCAGCAATCTACCTTCACCGAGGATGATGCCACAGTACACACAAAAATGTAGTGAGATCTTGGAGTGAGAATATTAATGTAAACTGGTGTGAGGGGCAGAGCCCCCCACAATGGGGGTGTAGCCCCCCACCTACTCAGGTTATAAACTACTTACTTACTTACTTACCCTTTTCATAGAGACTGGACAATATAAAACAATACTAGACAATATTAAACTGTATTGGGTGGGGGGCTATGCCCCCCCCCACCCCCTACTTTAATATTCCAACTCCAAGATCACAATACAGTGGGTGGAAAGGGCATATAAACTGTCAGTACTATTTTCGTTGAAATGGATTTTCGGCGATTTTGACTCTATGTCAGAAATTTTCAGTGAAATGACACTGATCCGGAGATCACCACCTACCTGGACTTAATAGATTCACTCAGCATGCACCCAAACACCTTGATCATGGAAGATTTTGACTATCTTGCCATCAATTGGGTGACTTAAATAAGTTTTGAGGTTCCTGGACTTTCTTAATTCAAATGTCCTGCAACGGTGGATCCGCACCCTCACAAGGGGCTGAAATGTCCTGGACCAAGTGCTCACCAACATAGCAGGTCACTGCACTACCCCCTGTGCGTTGCCCTCCCTGGTAAGGTCAGACCATAAATTTTCTCATTTGAAGTAATGATCTAACCTGTCAACCCCATATGAGTAAAAAAAAAACTGAAAATTTTCACTAAAGCAAACTATTGCCTACTAAGCAATGGTATAAAAAGTTTCAAAGCCCCTGCCATCATAGACAACAATGTCTCCTATTCAGAGGAATACACAATTGCCCTATATAGCCATTTAAACATCTGCATTGAATTGGCTGTACATAATAGTAACACAACCAGGTCTTCCTGAAAAAACAAGCCACCCAGGTGGGCTGTAAGTATAAATAAATTATACAACAAAAGAAAGAAACTGACATCTAAGAACAGGAGCTAACTAACTCAACAGAGGAAGAATACCTTCCACAGCTTGAAAAAGCAAATCAAACATCTTGTTAAGTCCTCTAAGGGTAGCTATGATTCTAAATTAGCATCTCTAGATGAAGGCAGTCATAAGGCTTTCGTTAGCTACTTCCAGAACCTAAGAGGGAATGCCCAGCTGTATGCCAAACTTACAGTGGATGGTACAACTCACACTGAACCTGAGGAAATTGCTAACCTGCTAGCCAACAGATGTGGCAATACATTCACCCCCCTGTCCCTGCCTGACATGCCCCAAAGCATTCCTGAGACCAGTCTTCTACTGAGTATCTCCAAAGAACAGGATATACAAGCAGTCTCCAAGGCCAAAACACAGCATTTATGGGACTAAATAACATTCCAGGCTGTGTACTAAAGAATCTAAAACAAGACCTAGCAGAACCACTCACCTGTCTCTCTTTAACCATAGCCTTTGAATGGGCTTTGTCCTGGCAGAGTGGAGAACAGCAACAGTAGTAATTCTCCTGCACAAAGCAGAGGGGAGGAGGTCCATCAATTGACCCTGGTAAATACCGGCCCATAAGCCTAACCAGTCTTGTCTGGAAGGCATTGGAAAGAATCATCATGGACCTTATCCACAAGGACATAGGGAAACTTTAAACTCTTGACCTGAGCCAGTTTGGCTTCATCAAGGAAAGATCTTGCTTATTAAACCTGATGGACTTCTTTGTGAATATTACCAAAGCTCTGGATGAAGGCAAAACAGTACATACCACCTACCTTGATTTAGCCAAGGCTTTTCATATAATCACCTATTCAGGTATCATAGAGAAATGCTCCCAGCAGGGAATTATCCCATACATTACTAGATGGGTTGCCAACTGGTTCACTGACATAATGCACACTGTCAAAGTTGGGGAGCCCACCTCCACCAGTAGACCAGTGGGGTACTTGCAAGGATCTGCAGTGGGTCCTCTACTGTTTGGAATCTATTTCTCTGAAGAATAGGCAAAGGTAGATGGCCTGTGGCTTAGCAAATTTGCAGATGACTGCAAACTGGACGGAATAGTAGAGGTCCCCAATGATGTTAACATATTACAGAAAGGGCTGATGCAGACAAATGAATGGTGCCAAACTCACAGACTTAACACAGAAAAATGCCTCATTATCCCCTCTGGCAAAGATGTAGCTCCAGCTAATCATTGCTGGAGCCTTCCTGTGTCCTGCCAGAGTGCTCATCAAACTAGCTGGAGATATACAGAGCTGAGTATATTTTTCTGGCACTTCAAAGTCGTGTACTGGTAATTGTTGTTTGACTAATTTTATATCAATGCTGGCTGACTTCAGAGTTGTGCACTGTTATTTTTGCTTCACTGTATAGTTTTTCAGATCACTGCTGAAGGGGTATTTCCCCCCTACCCCTAGTTCTCTGTGTCTTAAGTTGGTATAAATGGTTTTACATCCTGAGTGTTATCTGACTATCTCAAGGATTACTTGCATAAAATTAGACCCTCCTAGTAACAGCCTGCATATCATTGCTGGAGCCTTCCTGTGTCCTGACAGAATGTTCTTCAAATTATCTGGAGATATACAGAGCTGAGTATATTTTTCTGGCACTTCAGAGTTGTGTACGGGTAATTGTTGTTTGACTAATTTTATATCATTGCTGGCTGACTTCAGAGTTGTGCACTGTTATTTTTTCTTCACTGTATAGTTTTTCAGATCTCTGCTGAAGGTGTTTTTCCCCCCACTCCCTATTTCTCTGTGTCCTAAGTTGGTATAACTGGTTTTACATCCTGTGTGTTATCTGAATATCTCAAGGATTACTTACATAAAATTAGACCCTCCTAGTAACAGCCTGCATATCATTACTGGAGCCTTTATGTGTCCTGACAGAGTGCTCTTCAAACTATTTGGAGATACACAGAGCTGAGTATATTTTTCTGGCACTTCAGAGTTGTGTACTGTTAATTGTTGTTTGACTAATTTTATATCAATGCTGGCTGACATCAGAGTTGTGCACTGTTATTTTTGCTTCACTGTTTAGTTTTTCAGATCTCTGCTGAAGGTGTTTTTCCCCCTTCCCCTATTTCTCTGTGTTTTAAGTTGGTATAACTGGTTTTACATCCTCTGTGTTATCTCAAGGATTAGTTGCATAAAATTAGACCCTCCTAGTAACAACCTGCATATCATTGCTGGAGCCTTCCTGTGTCCTGAGAGAGTGCTCTTCAAACTATCTGGAGATATACATAGCTGAGTATATTTTTCTTGCACTTCAGAGTTGTGTACTGGTAATTGTTGTTTGACTAATTTTATATAATTGCTGGCTGACTTCAGAGTTGTGCACTGTTATTTTTGCCCACTGTATAGTTTTTCAGATCTCTGCTGAAGGTGTTTTTCCCTCTTCCCCTATTTCTCTTTGTCTTAAGTTGGTATAACTGGCTTTACATCCTATGTGTTATCTGACTATCTGAAGGATTACTTGAATAAAATTAGAGCCTCCTAATAACAGGCTGCATATCATTGCTGGAGCCTTCCTGTGTCCTGACAGAGTGCTCTTCAAACTTTCTGGAGATATAAAGAGCTGATTATATTTTTCTGGCACTTCAGAGTTGTATACTGGTAATTGTTGTTTGACTAATTTTACATCATTGCTGGCTGACTTCAGAGTTGTGCACTGTTATTTTTGCTTCACTGTATAGTTTGTCAGATCTCTGCTGAATGTGTTTTTCCCCCAACCCCCTATTTCTCTGTGTCTTAAGTTGGTATAACTGATTTTACATCCTGTGTGTTATCTGACTATCTCAATGATTACTTAAATAAAATTAGACCCTCCTAGTAAGAGCCTGCATATCATTACTGGAGCCTTCCTGTGTTGACAGAGTGTTCTTCGAACTATTTGGAGATATACAGAGCTGAGTATATTTTTCTGGCACTTCAGAGTTGTGTACTGGTAATTGTTGTTTGACTAATTTTATATCAATGCTGGCTGATGTCAGAGTTGTGCACTGTTATTTTTGCTTCACTGTATAGTTTTTCAGATCTCTGCTGAAGGTGTTTTTCCCCCTTTCCCTATTTCTCTGTGTTTAAAGTTGGTATAAGTGGTTTTACATCCTGTGTGTTATCTGATTATCTCACGGATTACTTGTATAAAAATAGACCCTCCTAGTAACAGCCTGCATATCATTGCTGGAGCCTTCCTGTGTCCTGACAGAGTTCTCTTCAAACTATCTGGAGATAAACATAGCTGAGTATATTTTTCTTGCACTTCAGAGTTGTGTACTGGTAATTGTTATTTGACTAATTTTATATCATTGCTGGCTGACTTCAGAGTTGTGCACTGTTATTTTTGCTTCACTGTATAGTTTTTCAGATCTCTGCTGAAGATTCCCCCCCCCTCCCCTATTTCTCTGTGTCATAAGTTGGTATAACTGGTTTTACATCCTGTGTGTTATCTGACTATCTCAGGGATTACTTGCATAAAATTAGACCCTCCTAGTAACAGCCTGCAAATCATTTCTGGAGCCTTCCTGTATCCTGACAGAGTGCTCTTCAAACTATCTGGAGATCTACAGAGCTGAGTATATTTTTCTGGCACTTCAGAGTGGTGTACTGGTAATTGTAGTTTGACTAATTATATATCATTGCTGGCTGACTTCAGAGTTGTGCACTGTTATTTTTGCGTCACTGTATAGTTTTTCAGATCGCTGCTGAAGGTGTTTTTCCCCAGCCCCCTATTTCAATGTGTCTTAAGTTGGTATAACTGGTTTTACATCCGGTGTCTTATCTAATTATCTCAAGGATTACTTGCATAAAAATAAAAACTCCTAGTAACAGCCTGCATATCATTGCTGCAGTCTTCCTCTATCCTGACAGAGTGCTCTTCAAACTATCTGGAGATATACAGAGCTGAGTATATTTTTCTGGCACTTCAGAGTTGTGCACTTGTTTGACTAATTTTATATCATTGCTGGCTGACTTCAGAGTTGTGCACTGTTAATTTTGCTTCACTGTATAGTTTTTCAGATCTCTGCTGAGGGTGTTTTTCCCCCTCCCCCTATTTCTCTGTGTCTTAAGTTGGTATAACTGGTTTTACATCCTGGGTGTTATCTGACTATCATAAGGATTACTTGCATAAAATTATAATCTCCTAGTAACAGACTGCATATCATTGCTGGAGCCTTCCTGTGTCCTGAAAGAGTTCTCTTCAAACTATCTGCAGTTATACATAGCTGAGTATATTTTAATTGCACTTTAGAGTTGTGTACTAGTAATTGTTGTTTTACTAATTTTATATAATTGCTGGCTGACTTCATAGTGGTGCACTGTTATTTTTTATTCACTGTATAGTTTTTCAGATCTCTGCTGAATGTGTTCCCCCCCTCCCCCTATATCTCTGTGTCTTAAGTTGGTATAACTGGTTTTACATCCTGGGTGTTATCTGACTATCTCAAGGATTACTTGCATAAAATAATTCCCTCCTAGTAACAGCCTGCATATCATTGCAGGAGCCTTCCTGTGTCCTGACAGAGTGCTCTTCAAACTTTCTGGTGATATACAGAGCTGAGTATATTTTTCTGGCAATTCAGAGTGGTGTACTGGTAATTGTTGTTTGACTAATTTTATATCATTGCTGGCTGACTTCAGAGTTGTGCAGTGTTAATTTTGCTTCTCTGTATAGTTTTTCAGATCTCTGCTGAAGGCCCCCCCTTTTTTCTCTGTTTCTTAAGTTGGTATAACTGGATTTACATATTGTGTTCTATCTGACTATCTGAAGGATTACTTACATAAAATTAGACCCTCCTAGTAACAGCCTGCATATCATTGCTGGAGCCTTCCTGTGTCCTGACAGAGTGCTCTTCAAACTGTCTGGAGATATACAGAGCTGAGTATATCTTTCTGGCACTTCAGAGATGTGTACTGGTAATTGTTGTTTGACTAATTTTGTATCATTGCTGGCTGACTTCAGAGTTGTGCACTGTTATTTTTGCTTCTTTGTATAGTTTTTCAGATCTCTGCTGAAGGTGTCCCCCCCTCCCCTATTTCTTTGTGTCTTATGTTGGTATAACTCATTTTACATCCTGTATTCTATCTGACTCTCTCAAGGATTACTTTCATAAAATTAGACCCTCCTAGTAACAGCCTGCATATCACTGCTGAAGCCTTCCTGTGTCCTGACAGAGTGCTTTTCAAACTATCTGGAGATATACAGAGCTGAGTATATGTTTCTGGCACTTCAGAGTGGTGTACTGGTAATTGTTGTTTGGCTAATTTTATATCATTTCTGGCTGACATCAGAGTTGTGCACTGTTATTTTTGCTTTACTGTAGAGTTTTTCAGATCTCTGCTGAAAGTGTTTTCCCCCTCACCCTATTTCTCTGTGTCTTAAGTTGGTATAACTGGTTGTACTTCCTGTGTGTTTTCTGACTATCTCAAGGATTACTTGCATAAAATTAGACCCTCCTAGTAACAGCATGCATATCATTGCTGGAGCCTTCCTGTGTCCCGACTGAGTGCTCTTCAAACTATCTGGAGATGTTCAGAGCTGAGTATATTTTTCTGGCACTTCAGAGTTGTGTACTTGTTTGACTAATTTTATATCATTACTGGCTGACTTCAGAGTTGTGCACTGTTATTTTTGCTTCACTGTATAGTTTTTCAGATCTCTGCTGAAGGTGTTTTTTCCCCCCACCTCCCATTTCTCTGTGTCTTAAGTTGGTATATCTGGTTTTACATCCTGGGTGTTATCTGACTATCTCAGGGATTACTTGCCAAAAATTAGACCCTCCTAGTAGCAGCCTGCATATCATTGCTGGAGCTTTCCTGTGTCCTGACAGAGTTCTCTTCAAACTATCTGGAGATATACATAGCTGGGTATATTGTTCTTGCACTTCAGAGTTGTGTACTGGCAATTGTTATTTGACTAATTTTATATCATTGCTGGCTGACTTCAGAGTTGTGCACTGTTATTTTTGCCCACTGTATAGTTTTTCAGATCTCTGCTGAAGGTGTTTTTCCCCCCTCTCTATTTCTCTGTGTCTTAAGTTTGTATAACTGGTTTTACATCCTGTGTGTTATCTGACTATCTCAAGGATTACTTGCATAAAATTCGACCCTCCAAGTAACAGCCTGCATATCATTTCTGGAGTCTTCCTGTGTCCTGACAGAGTGCTCTTCAAACTGTCTGGAGATATACAGAGATGAGTATATTTTTCTGGCACTTCAGAGTTGTGTACTGGTAATTGTTGTTTGACTAATTTTACATCACTGCTGGCTGACTTTAGAGTTGTGCACTGTTATTTTTACTTCACTGTATAGTTTTTCAGATCTCTGCTGAAGGTGTTTTTCCCCCCAGCCTCTATTTCTCTATGTCTTAAGTTGGTAAAACTGGTTTTACATCCTGTGTGTTATCTGACTATCTCAAGGATTACTTGCATAAAATTAGAACCTCCTTGTAACAGCCTGCATATCATTGCCGGAGACTTCCTGTGTCCTGACAGAGTGCTCTTCAAAGTATTTGGAGATATACAGAGCTGAGTATATTTTTCTGGCACTTCAGAGTGATGTACTGGTAATTGTAGTTTGACTAATTTTATATCATTGCTGGCTGACTTCAGAGTTGTGCACTGTTATTTTTGCCCACTGTATAGTTTTTCCGATCTCTGCTGAAGGTGTTTTTCCCTCTTCCCCTATTTCTCTGTGTCTTAAGTTGGTATAACTGGTTTTACATCCTATGTGTTATCTGACAATCTCAAGGATTACTTGCATAAAAATAGACCCTCCTAGTAACAGCCTGCATGTCATTGCTGGATCCTTCCCATGTCCTGGCAGAGTGCTCTTCAAACTATCTGGAGACATACAAAGCAGAGTATATTTTTCTGGCACTTCAAAGTGGTGTACTGGTAATTGTTGTTTAACTAATTTTATATCATTGCTGGCTGACTTCAGATTTGTGCACTGTTATTTTTGCTTCACTATATAGTTTTTCAGCTCTCTGCTGAAGGTGTTTTCCTCTCCCCCTTTTTCTATGTGTCTTAAGTTGGTATAACTGGTTTTACATCCTGTGTGTTATCTGACTATCTCAAGGATTACTTGCATAAAATTAGACCCTCCTAGTAACAGCCTGCATATCATTGCTGGAGGCTTCCTGTGTCCTGACAGAGTGCTCTTCAAACTATCTGGAGATATACATAGCTGAGTATATTTTTCTTGCACTTCAGAGTTGTGTACTTGTAATTGTTGTTTGACTAATTTTATATCATTGCTGGCTGATTTTAGAGTTGTGCACTGTTATTTTTGCTTCACTGTATAGTTATTCAGATCTCTGCTGAAGGTGTTTTTCCCCATTCCCCTATTTCTCTGTGTTTTAAGTTGGTCTAACTGGTTTTACATCCTTTGTGTTATCTGACTATCTCAAGGATTACTTGTATAAAAATAGACCCTCCTAGTAACAGCCTGCATATCACTGCTGGAGGCTTCCTGTGTCCTGACAGAGTGGTCTTCAAACTATCTGGAGATATACAGAGCTGAGTATATTTTTCTGGCACTTCGGAGTGAGTTGTGTACTTGTTTGACTAATTTTATATCACTGCTGGCTGACTTCAGAGTTGTGCACTGTTATTTTTGCTTCACTGTATCGTTTTTCAGATCTCTGCTGAAGGTGTTTCCTGCCTCCTCCTATTTCTCTGTGTCTTAAGTTTGTATAACTGGCCTTACATCCTGTGTGTTATCTGACTATCTCAAGGATTACTTTCCTAAAATTAGACCCTCCTAGTAACAGCCTCATATCATTGCTGGAGCCTTCCTGTGTCCTGACAGAGTTCTCTTCAAACTATCTGGAGATATACATAGCTGAGTATATTTTTATTGTACTTCAGAGTTGTGTACCTGTAATTGTTATTTGACTAATTTTATGTCATTGCTGGCTGACTTCAGAGTTGTGCACTGTTATTTTTGCTTCACTGTATAGTTTTTTAGATCTCTGCTGAAGGTTTCCCCCCCTCGCCCTATTTCTCTGTGTCATAAGTTGGTATGACTCGTTTTACATCCTGTGTGTTATCTGACTATCTCAAGGATTACTTGCATAAAATTAGACCCTCCTAGTAACAGCCTGCAAATCATTGCTGGAGGCTTCCTGTGTCTTGACAGAGTGCTCTTCAAACTATCTGGAGATCTACAGAGCTGATTATATTTTTCTGGCACTTCAGAGTTGTGTACTGGTAATTGTTGTTTGACTAATTTTATATCATTGCTGGCTGACTTCATAGTTGTGCACTATTATTTTTGCTTCACTGTATAGTTTTTAGATCTCTGCTGAAGGTGTTTTTCCCCCTTCCCATATTTCTCTGTGTCTTAAGTTGGTATAACTGCTTTTACATCCTATGTGTTATCTGACTATCTCAAGGATTACTTACATAAAATTAGACCCTCGTAGTAACAGCCTGCATATCATTGCTGGAGGCTTCCTGTGTCCTGACAGAGTGCTCTTCAAACTATCTGGAGATACACAGAGCTGGGTATATTTTTCTGGCACTTCAGAGTTGTGTACTGGTAATTGTTGTTTGACTAATTTTACATCACTGCTGGCTGACTTCAGAGTTGTGCACTGTTATTTTTACTTCACTGTATAGTTTTTCAGATCTCTGCTGAAGGTGTTTTTCCCCCCAGCCTCTATTTCTCTATGTCTTAAGTTGGTATAGCTGGTTTTACATCCTGTGTGTTATCTGACTATCTCAAGGATTACTTGCATAAAAATAGACCCTAGTAGTAACAGCCTGCATGTCATTGCTGGATCCTTCCCATGTCCTGGCAGAGTGCTCTTCAAACTATCTGGAGACATACAAAGCATAGTATATTTTTCTGGCACGTTAAAGTGGTCTACTGGTAATTGTTGTTTGACTAATTTTACATCACTGCTGGCTGACTTCAGAGTTGTGCACTATTATTTTTACTTCACTGTATAGTTTTTCAGATCTCTGCTGAAGGTGTTTTTCCCTCTTCCCCTATTTCTCTGTGTCTTAAGTTGGTATAACTGGTTTTACATCCTGTGTGTTATCTGACTATCTCAAGGATTACTTGCATAAAAATAGACCCTACTAGTAACAGCCTGCATATCATTGCTGGATCCTTCCCATGTCCTGGCAGAGTGCTCTTCAAACTATCTGGAGACATACAAAGCATAGTATATTTTTCTGGCACGTTAAAGTGGTGTACTGGTAATTGTTGTTTGACTCATTTTATATCATTGCTGGCTGACTTCAGATTTGTGCACTGTTATTTTTGCTTCACTATATAGTTTTTCAGCTCTCTGCTGAAGGTGTTTTCCTCTCCCCCTTTTTCTATGTGTCTTAAGTTGGTATAACTTGTTTTACATCCTGTGTGTTATCTGACTATCTCAAGGAATACTTGCATAAAATTAGACCCTCTTAGTAACAGCCTGCATATCATTGCTGGAGGCTTCCTGTGTCCTGACAGTGTGCTCTTCAAACTATCTGGAGATATACATAGCTGAGTATATTTTTCTTGCACTTCAGAGTTGTGTACTGGTAATTGTTGTTTGACTAATTTTATATAATTGCTGGCTGACTTCAGAGTTGTGCACTGTTATTTTTGTTTCACTGTATAGTTTTTCAGATCTCTGCTGAAGGTGTTTCCCCCCTCCCCCTATTTCTATGTGTCTTAAGTTGGAATAACTGGTTTTGCATCCTGTGTGGTATCTGACTATCTCAAGGATTACTTGAATAAAATTAGAGCCTCTTAGTAACAGCCTGCATATCATTGCTGGAGCCTTCCTGTGTCCTGACAGAGTGCTCTTCAAACTTTCTGGAGATCTACAGAGCTGAGTATATTTTTCTGGCACTTCAGAGTTGTGCACTGTAAATTGTTGTTTAACTAATTTTATATCATTGCTGGCTGACTTCAGAGTTGTGCACTGTTATTTTTGCTTCACTGTATAGTTTTTCAGATCTCTGCTGAAGGTGTTGGTTTTCCCATACCTACCCTCCGTATTCCTGTGTTGTTGTTTAAATATGGAGGCTTTTACAGTTGCCCGCCCCCACTGTAGATTTGATCTGGGACACTCCCCCCAGTCCCATCTCTTTACCTCATTCTACCAAATAGACTCCTTCTGCACTTGTTTTTAGTAATTTTTAATTTAATTGCATTTTTTAAACTGTTTGGTCTAACATTGCTACATACTCAAGTGTACTGGCTTGCACTGCATTTGAATTGTTTTACTGCTGCTTTAGCTACTTTTCTGTATATATCTTTAAATATATGTATATATATATATAATACATTTCCTCTAAATATATAGATATATATATATATATATATATATATATATATATATATATATATATATATATTACATTTCCTGTAAATAGTGTAGTCCAGATTCAGATTTGCTGTAGCCAGGACTGTATGTTAGCTTCTGAGCCCCCCCCCCCCCAAGCTTTCTGTGTTGGATGGAAGCATTCTAGCTTATCAGTGGGAGTGGTAAGAACTAGGTAAACTATCTACTACATAAGGAGTGGTTCTATCCCAGAAATTGTAGTTATTGGCCGTTTGGTCAGTTTTTCCATCTCTCTGAACTTTCTGATTTAAAAGCCCGCATTTGCACTTGTTTCCCTCCTTTACTGTAACTAGTTTAGTCCAGATACAGATTCTTAGTTTTACCACTTGAATTTGCTTATTCGTGATCAGCACTTGTTCAGAACTCGTAAGCACTAAATAACCTACTAATTACTATAACACTCAACATCCCTCATTACCTAGAGGAAAACAGTTTTGGCACTTACTTTCCTCAGTTGCTTAGAGAAAAACAGCTCTTGTACTCACTTTCCTTACTTATCTAGAGGAAAATAATTGTTTTATTCAGCCATGTCCTACGGTCAGCACCCAGTGTTCTCTCTTGTCTATCTGATGAATCTGGGCATCTTGGGGCAATGTAGAAATTGCCTCATGTACACAGACAACCCTCTCCTCCTACCACCCAACACTACAACCTGTGAGAGATGCACTTATCTAGCCAAACTGGAGGTAAAGCTCTCTCCAATCAAGACTGAATTTGGCAGTCAGGAGGAGACAGTAAACACTTGCACCACACCACATTCATCACATTGTCTCACTAAATCTACACCACCAAAATCCACACATAAAAACACAAAAACATTAACAGAGGCTCTCAATAATAATCTGCTTAAGCAACAGAGACCTCCAAAGCAGAAATGCAAGCAACCTCCACCCCCCAACACAACCCAAATGTCACATAGCCCGCAGACTCAGTGTGCCACTCAGCCACAGCCAATAATTCAAAACAACGTACCCAACACACTAGTCAAAGTTGACTCTATAGTGAGACACACTAATGTCCCACTCACCAGGCTAAACAAGGAGAAGGTTACTGTCAGCTGACTGTCGGGTGCCAGGATCCACCACATAACCCATGCACTCAGGTCACTCCACAACAAGTACAAATATGACTCTGTCATTGTCCATGTTGTTGTGAACGACCTGAGATGTACCTCTCTGGACTACATGAAAAGAGACATGGAGGAGCTCTCCAATCTTGTAGCCCAGACAGGTATGACCCTAGCCCTGAGTAGCATGATGCCACAGTACAAGGACAAAATGATTGACTTCAACAATTGGCTAAGCTTCTGGTGCCGTTCTAAAGGGATCCAGTAGCTGTCTACCTGGGATGACATGGTCGAGAGACCACGATGCTTTGCCAGAAATGGCCTGTACCTGTCACCCCTGTGATTCCGGATACTGGCTAAAGTTCTTGCCACACCTATAGTGCCTTTTTTAGGCAAGGTTCAAATGACAAATTCACCACCATAACAGGAACAGGCAAGCAAAAACTAGTGGTGATGCTACTCAATGCTAGAAGTCTAAATTTCAAAATGCACTCACTTGAGGCACTCCTAAAAATTGAGAACATCAATATCTGTGCAGTGACTGAGACCTTGTTCAAGGCTCAAGAGAGCACCCCTGCGCTACCAGGCTATAACTCATACCACACTTTTCGACCGGAACACCAAAGGCAGAGGTGTGTCCGTATTCATTAAGGATATCCAAACCTCCAGGCTAGTTGCTCAGCATAATGCAGCCGAGGTTATCCAAGTGCAACTAACTCTGGGCAAACTGCAATCCAAATTGTAGCTGGCTACAGATCACCCACCATGCCCCAGGATTCCCACTCCTCTTTTCTTGATGTACTGGAAAATATTAAGTTTCAACCAAACACCCTAATAATGGGAGATTTCAACTACCCCATCATTAACTGGAAAAACTACTCATGTACCAACTCCTTCACTCAACGCTTTCTGGAATTCATAAACTCCAATGCCCTGGATCAATTTATCCACATCCCCACCAGGGGCAACAATATCCTAGATCTAGTGATTACCAACATGAGTGACCGGTGTTCCACACCTGAAGTCAATGCCTCATTGGTCCGATCCGACCATAAGCTAATTACCCTAGATATCCACATCCTTCCTCCACCCCCCCCCTCCATTAAGGAAACCATGGTAAAAAATTTCTCCAAAGCCAACTTCATGCTTCTTAAGACAGAAGTGGTGAACTTCATGACAACAATGCAGATGGACAATGGAGTTATGACTACTGAATCCTACACAATTGCACTTTATAGATACTTACATGAGTGCATGGATCGTGCTATCCCAAACAGAACCAAGACACTATCCTCCAAAAAAAGGAAGCCAATCTGGTGGTCCCCTGCCACAAACAAACTGTACAACAGAAGAAACTGTTGCAAAAGAAAGTAAAATCCCATGAGTGGAGGAGCTCCCTGGTCAGCCTCAGTAAGAAGCTGCAATCCCTGATAAAATCCTCCAAAGCTTGTTATGAAAACAAAATCGCCACTGATTCTAAAGACAACCACAAAGCATTCTATAGCTATGTCAAGAATCTCAATGGTAACACTCAGATCTGCTCTGAGTTACAGCACAACGGCACTAAATATACAGACCCAACTGATATTGCCAACATCCTGGAAGATAGGTTCAGTGCTAACTTTACCCCCCTGTCACCCCCTAAAGAGCCCATCTCTATACCAGAAGAATGCAAAGTTCCTGTAATCATGGTTGCACAGGTAAAAAACACACTCTCCAAAGCCAAGAACTCAGCATCCATGGGGACAGACAACATCCCAGGCTGCGTTCTCCATGAACTAAAGAACGAACTGGCACCCCACCTAAGTACCATGTTCAATCATAGCCTCACCTCAGGCTTTGTGCCTCCTGAATGGAGCACAGCGACAGTTATCCCACTCCACAAGGGGGGAGCCACCATGGATCCCAGGAACTACCGCCCCATTAGCCTGACAAGCCTGGTCTGCAAGGCCATGGAATGTATCATCATCGAACTTATAAACAAAGACATTGGTAATCTCCAAACTCTGGACCCCACCCACTTCGGGTTTGTAAAAGGCAGATCATGTCACCTAAACCTGACAGACTTCTTTGAAGCAGTCACCAACGCCGTAGACAAGGTAAGGTGGTTCACACAGCCTATCTATTTCTTGCCAAGACTTTTGACACCATCCCTCAGTCTGGAATTATAGATAAACTCACTAAACTAGGTATAAATCCCTATGTCACAAGATGGGTTGGCAACTGGCTCACTGACAGAACCCACAATGTGAAAGTAGCAGACTCCAAATCCGACTTCAGACCAGTGACAAGTGGAGTACCACAGGGTTCAGTCCTGGGCCTCTACTGTTTAGTATCTACTTCTGTGAAGTACAGGCTAACACAGAAGGTCTTTGGCTAATGAAGTTCACAGATGACTGCAAACTAGGAGCCATAATCAAAACTCCTAACAATGTGGGGACATCCTCCAAAAGGGCCTCACTGAGACAGATGCCTGGTGTCAAAGCCATGGCCTCAAGCTCAATGTTAAAAAGTGCATTGTCATCCCCTTTGGTAAAAACTCTGTAACCATGAACTACAACATAGGTGGTAGTATACTTATACGAAGGTGTGATAAGAGACCTTGAGACACAGGTGGACAGTAGTCTCTCCTTTGATAATCACATCGCCACAGTAGTCAGAAAATCCTTCTACATGGCACACCTTATCACCGAAAGGTTTCTCATCCAGAAAAAAGAAGTCATTGTTCGCCTCTACTCATCACTCATTTGACCCATTATAGAGTACAATGCCCCTTTTGGTATGTACCTCACAAGACATCTACAACAACTGGAAAGGCCACAGAAATACCTCACAAAGAGGATTACTGGCCTCAAACAGATGCCCTACGCAGACCGTCTCAAAAAACTGCAGCTTTACTCCATCGCATATCGCCTATTCAGAGGTCATCTCTGCCTAACATACAAAGTTATGTCAAGCCCAGAGCTGTTGGACATGCTCCACTTAATCCCAATCCCTCCGAGCTACACGCTGTAGGGACCTAAACCTTGTCACCACAATAAACAGAACATGCCGGAGGGATAGATTCCTGTCCCAGAGACTTCCCATACTCCGGAATAAACTACCTATCTATATCAAACAAAGCTCCTCATTAGCACTCTTCAAGAAAAATCTTGATGATTGGATGGGAAATAGGAAATTCAGCCCGGGGATCACCTCTGTGGCTCTGCTCGACAGTGGCACAGGAAAATAATTTTCTTGGGTGCAAAAGCCAGGGTACCTTTTTGGCTGGGCTTTTATAGGTCCCATGGCCGATAGCCTAGTACCTACCTATGAACCTATGAACCTATGAACCTATATAGATACCCCTTATCTAATCTCAAACTCAGTGGTGTGAGACTTTGGAACACAAGTTGATAGAAATCTAAACTTCGATCAGCATGTGTTCATATTGGTAAGAAAAGCATTCTACATTGCACACCTCATAAATAAGGGCATCGCATCCAAGACCAGGGAGGTTATAGTTCCACTGTACATGACCTTTATCTGACCTCTAATTGATTACAATGCTCCCTTCTGTATGTACCTCACCAGACACCTGCAGCAACTGGAGAGACCACAAAGGTTTCTCACCAAGAGAATCCAGGGCCTCCAAACATGACATACATGGAAAGACTGAAGGCCCTGTCACTGTACTCTGTATCGTACCAGCTGCTGAGAAGTGACCTGTGCCTGGCCTACAGGAAACTGCCCTAATGGAATTGCTGTACATCCACAAATCAAATGGAACAAGAATAACTTGCTCCAGGGATCTCACCCTAGTCTGTGAAATTAACAGTACATGCTGGAGAGACAGATATATCTCCCAACAGTGATTACCACTCCTCTGGAATAAGCTCCCACTCCATGTGAAACAGAGCTCCACAATGACCCTATTCAAGTGGAACTTTGACAACTGGATGGGTGACCATAAATTCATCCCAGGGTGGCACCTATGTCTCTCAAGGACGGGGGCAGTTGGTGCTGATCACAGAATTGCTCTGCTAACAATGACCATCTAAATATGGTCAATAAGGGTACTCAGGTTTTTACATGGCTAGGCTTGTAAAGGCCCTAGGGCCATTAGCCTTGTAACTTCCTATGAACCTATGAATTATTCCTGTGGTAGAGGGTTTTATTCCCTTAGCCTCTATTTGTCTGCTGGGTGACTTCCAGTAAATCACTTACACAGTGCTTTAGGCTAACTGGGAATTTGGGCTAGGCTCATTAATCGTCTCCTGGACTGTATGCATACGAACTATCTAATAACATATAACAGCAGGTGTTGAAAGGACGTGCATTTTCTGAACAAGAAAAACTATAGAACTGTAATGATGTGCATTATTGACTGACTATCCCCAGTCGTGTACCAGTAAAAGAAAGTTAATGAGAGAAATACGAGGCAAAATGAATGACAGGTAAAAAGTGGGATAGTCTAATTCAATGAAAATGTTAGCAGAGTAACAGGTTTTGCAACAACGCATATTTTCTGAAAAACAAAACTGTGAAATTCCAATTACTAGCATTACTGACTCAATGTAATTCTTCATTGATTTATCAGAAAATGAAGATACTATTGAACGTTTGGCAGGTCATGCAGAGGATTAAGCTCAAAGCTCCTAATGAACTGCTTCCTGTAATTGAGTGCACATGGGGCTGAGGTTTTCTGTCTTCGTCTGATTTGCCTACTGTGTGACTTTCATGAAGTCACTTAACCAGACAGCTGCCATCTTGGAGCAAAGTGCACATTCTGAATGTAAAATGCTATGAAGCTTGAAGCTCTTACTGTAGACTTTACAGGATTCCTTTAGAAAAGCCAAGTGTAGTCTTCGTCTAGACACACACACACACACACACACACACACACACACACACACACACATACACACACACATGCATGCGCACACACACACATACACATACACGCACACACAGGCACACACACTCTCACACACACACACACACACACACACACACACACACACACACACACACACACACACACACACACACACACACAAACACACACACACACACACACTGGTTTCAATCCCCAAGGTTTAGCAAGCATTGCAAAGCTTCAGTAACCATTCCCAGCATTTAGGTACCCATCTCCACATTCCCCCCAGCTGTTCAAAAATATCATATTTCACTCCAGCTCAAGGAAATCTTCTCTCATTGGTTCTGCTTTGCTTTTGCTCCTCATGTACAACATGAACAGCCTCTGGACATGGTAATTGGGGAAATGAGGGATGTGTGTGTGTGTGTGTGTGTGTGTGTGTGTGTGTGTGTGTGTGTGTGTATATATGTATATATATATATATATATATATATACATAGATTTTTTTTTACCCTTTATGAGGCCCCCGACCAGAAAGGGACTGTCACTGGGTACAGTGTGACATAACAAAATGAATGTATCTACCTGCGACTGCATCCTCAGAGAACTGTTTCCAGAAACCTATGAAAAAGACGTATAGGATAAATGCAAAAACAATTGCTATACATCCATTATAAACACAACCATGCAAAGTGTAGAAAGCACTCATTTTGCTGAGGGAAACATGTTAAAATAATATTGTAAGCAGTAGTTTTAGAAATCATAAAACACCTTGTCATAAATTATAAGACAGTTCAGTCAAAATAATATAAATAGGTTCATAGTTTGGTACTAGGCTATTGGCCCTAGGGCCTATAAAAGCCTAGCCATAACAATTCCCTGGCTATTTCTTCCACCATTTACTTCCCTGGACCCCTGTCTAGCAGGGCAACTGATGTGATCCCCAGGGTGAATTTCCTATCTCCCATCCAATCATCAAGGTTCCTTTTGAAGAGGGTCAAAGAGGTGCTCTGCTTGACATGTATGGGCAGTCTATTCCAGAGTCTGGGGAGTCTCTGGGTCAGGAATCTATCCCTGTAGTATGTTTTGTTTATTGTGATGACAAGGTTTAGATAGTGTGGCTCTGAGGTATTGGGATTTCTTTAAGTGTACCATGTCCAACAGCTCAGGGTTTGACATGGCCTTTTATGTTAAGCAGAGATCACCTCTGAGTACACGATATGTAACAGAGTATAGCTGTAGTTTTTTTTTAGATGGTCAACATAGGGCATTTGCTTTAGGTCTGTGATTCTTTTAGTGAGGTATTTCTGTGGCCTTTCCAGTTGTTACAGATGTCTTGAGAGGTACATACCAAATGGGGCATTATATTCTATAATGGATCTAATGAGGGATGAGTACAGTGGGACAATGACCTCCTTTTTTCTGCATGAAAAGCCCTTAGTGATGAGGTGTGCCACATAGAAGGATTTTCTGACTGTTGTGGCAATGTGGTTATCGAAGGTGAGACCACTGTCCACCTGTGTCCCTAAGTATCTTATCACACTTTCAGTGCTTAGTGTACTGCCACCTATGTGGTAATTCATGAGTACATGTTTTTCCCAAAGGAAATAACTATACATTTCTTGGCAATGAGCTTGAGCCAATGGCTCTGGCACCAATCATCTGTTTCTGTAAGGCCCTTTTGTAGAATATCCATATCATTTGAGGATACAATAATGGCTCCCAGTTTGCAGTCTTCTGTGAAGTTTGTTAGCCAGAGTCCCTTAGTGTTGGCCTGTACTTCAGAGAAGTAGATGCCAAACAAGAGCGGCCCCAGGACTGAACCCTGAGTTACTCCACTTGTCACTTGTCTGGAGCTGGATTTGGAGTCGGCTACTTTTACGGTGTGAGCTCTGTCAGTAAGCCAGTTGGCAACCCATTGAGTGATGTAGGGATTAATGCTCAGCTTAGTAAGTTTATCTATGATTCCAGAGTGGGGGATGGTGTTGAAAGTCTTGGCGAGGTCCAGATAGGATGTGCCTTACCTTGCCTTACCCTCATCCACAGCTCTGGAGACTGATTCGAACAACTCAATCAGGTTCAGGAGACAAGATCGGCCCTTCACAAACTCAAACTTGGTGGGGTCTAGTGCTTGAAGGTTGTCAATGTCTTTGTTTATAAGTTCCATGATAATACGTTCCATGGCCATGCAGATCAGGCTCATCAGACTGGTTTGGGCCATAGTTCCCAGGATCCAAGGTGGATCCCCCCTTGTAGAGTGGGATAACTGTAGCTCACTGGACACAAAGCCTGATGTGAGGCTATGATTAAACGGATCTATATTACATATCCGAATGCTTAAATGCTAAAGATCGACATTTAGCAATCGAACATTCAAATGTTCGAATATGTCAAAAAATAATATTAAAAAAAAAAAAAGGAAAGGAAAGAGTATTTCATCTTCACTACTTAAATATACCACTCGCACTTCAATGCGCTACACTGTAGAAAATTTCCCATTCCCTACACTGCAGCGCAATCTTGGAGTTGGTATATTTAAGTAGCAGGGGTGTGGGGGGTGCATGGGGGCTTTCCTCCTGCTTACACTCTTTAATTTTTTTTTCCTTTTGTTTTTTTTTTTTTTTTTATTCATATTCGAACATTTAAATGTTCGATCGCTAAAGGTCGATCTTTAGCAATTTGAACATTTAAGTGTTCGGGTATGTAATATAGTCCCTCATTAAACGTGACACTTAGGTGAGGTGCCAGTTCATTTTGTAGTTCATGTAGTACACATCCGGGATGTTGTCTGGTTCCATGGATGCTGTATTCTTAACTTTGGAGAGTGCAGTTTTTACCCGTGTGGAAATTAGTACCGGAATTTAGCAATCTTTTGGTATTGAGATGGGCCCTTTAGGGGGTGAAGTTGGCAATGAATCGATCTGCCAGGATATTGACAATATCCTTGGGATCAATATATTTAATGCCATTTTGTTGTAGCTCAGAGCAGATCTGAGCATTGCCATTTAGATTCTTAACATAGCTATAGAATGCCTTGTGGTTGTCTTTGGAATCTTCTGCAATTTTATTTTTGTAACTAGCTTTGGAGTATTTTATGAGGCATCTCAGCTTCTTACTGAGGCTGGTAAGGAAGTTTTTTGCATCCTAGAATTTTCCTCTTTTTTGCAACAGTTTTTTTCCTTTTGTTGTAAAGTTCATTTATGGCAGAGGACCACAGCATCTTGGTTCTATTTGGGATGACACGATTCATGCACGAGTGGATGTGCTCATACAGTACCTTAGTGTAGGATTCAGCAGTCGAACTTTCAGTTCCCGTCAGCATGGGTGTCATGAAGTTTGTCACTTCTGACTTGAGTAGCATGAAGTTGGCTTTGGAGAAGTTTTTTACGGAGGTTTCCTTATTGGGTGGTGGGGGAGGGATGTGGATGTCAAGGGTGATTAGCTTATGGTCAGACCTGATCAACAAGGGGGTGATCATAGGTGTGGAGCATTGATTTTCCATGTTGGTAATAACCAGGTCTAGGATATTGGAGCCCTTGGTGGAAATATGGATTAGTTGATCCAGGCGATTGGAATTTATGAATTCCAAGAACCATTGGGCAAAGCTGTTGGTAAACGAGTAGTTTTCCCAGTTAATGGAAGGGTAATTGAAATCACCCAGTATTAGGGTGTTTGGTTGTATCTTTATATTTTCCAGTATGTTTAGAAAGGTGTAGTGAAAATCTTGGGGCATGGTGGGGGATCTGTTGCAAGCTACAATTTGGATTGCAGTATTACCTAGTGTTAGTTGCACCTGGAGAATTTCAGACGCATTGTGTTGGGCAACTAGCTTGGTGGTGTGAATATCCTTGGTGAATATGGACACTCCTCCACCTTTAGTGTTTCGGTCCTGGTTTGGTGGCCGAAAAGTGTGGTAAGAGTTTTATCCTGGTATTGCAGGGGTGCTATCTGGAGCCTTGAACCTGGTCTCAGTTACTGCACAGATATCGATATTCTCCATTTTTAGGAGTGCCTCGAGAGAGTACACTTTGAGGTTTAGACTTGCAGCAATCTTAAACAGTCAGCAGCAGTATTTTGGTTTTGAAGCACTTGGGAAATCCAAGCAGTCTTCCCCAGTGCAATGGAAGTTCCATAGTTGGATGTTCTGCTTATAACATGTAGTTTAATCCCTTTGGACACCTGAAATATGTAAATCAGGTGTCAGCTCATTATTATTCCTGAATTAATCTATCTGTTTAAGCTGCTGGGCAGGTAAATATGTTGTTTAGTCATACACAATGTCATACACATTACCTAGCAGTACAAGAATGAGTACTCAGAACTGTGGCTAGCTAATGCCTTTCAAGGGTGGGTGGCTTATTAGCAGTTGTGCATGTCTAATAAAGTTTTTATCACTCCTGTGATTGAAACGTATATTTACAGAAGGTGTGTCAGAAAGAACAGGCTTATAGTAAATATTTATTTTACATTTCCTGATGTGAGAGATATAATATTTATAACCGCTTTAATAAAATATTGTCAAAAGTCATAGCAAGTATATAAAACTTAAACATTCATACAAAAAGTCAAATTCTTTGCAGAATGTAATACAATCATTTTAAAAAGGTATCAAAACTAAGTAACTCTCACAAAACAAAGAGAAGAACATTCTCTTATATTCAGACATTTGTACTTTCACATGCTTCACTAGCATAAATTCAGCATCTTGTTCACTAAGACTAACACTGAAACATCCCTCTTAACTGTCCAGATTTCTGTAGAATGTCCAGATGTTTGTGTCATATTTTTGGTGTGTTTGTTATAAAAGCTATGGCTTTCTGGCAAATCACTGAATGTTAACGCCACTAAATAATGTGAAACGTTTGAATTTCAGACTTCATGTCCTTCAGAAAATGCACAATAAAACAAAGCCTATTATTCTAGCAACTTTCTAAGTTTACAAGAGCAATATTAATAGTCTGTCATTGGTTTTGGGGTTTTTATCGATCCATCCATTCACAATTTCATTTTCTCAGTTTTGCACATGGGGTTTGGGTGTCACTTCAGCAGTGACAATCATCTAGCACTAAGATTTACACTGCTGGGTGTCTAGCCCTGCTGCAGTAGTTCTACAACCCCACACATTTGCATGTACAGTCACACCTATGGCCAATTTAGAGTGTCCAATCCACTTACTGCATGGCTTTAGAATGTGGGAAGAAACTAGATCACCCAGAGGAAACCCTCTAGAACACAGGGAGAACATGTAAACTCCACATCGAAAACACCCCAGCTGGGAATTGAATCAGGGAACTTCTTGCTGTGAGGTTTCATTGCTATCTGCTGTGCTACTGAGTTCATTTTGGGTGTTTGCCCTTTGATTATTTTGGCTTTGTCCAGTTTTCTTCTAAAAGGTTTAGCGGTATGCTGTGAAAGGACAAACAACAAGTGTAAAAATCTAAAAAATGGGTAAATTGCTCTCTAAATGTAAAATTTCAGAAGTACAATGCTGAGTGTATGTGCACCGCTTTCTCTGCCTCAGTATGTCAGCATGGATGTGGCAAACACTAGTAATCATGTCAATGTTTCATGGTAGAGCCATGGTCTCACAGTACATATCTACAGAGGGTGATGTCTCTGTGAAAGCATGGATTCATAATGTAAACATTTTAATGGTATAAGACCACAAAGTTGAGAAATCATCACACTGATTCATGTCTCTCTCTCTCTCTCTCTCTCTCTATATATATATATATATATATATATATAGTTCCACTTGATATCGTCGAATTATCATTTCATCGAATTTCAAAACATCGAGACCAAATCGTCGAAAGCTCAAATCATCGAAAATTCATAACATTGAATCTCAAATCATTGAAAACTATACAGCACCAGAAATAACATCCCACAGAGTTTTTATCTGTTTATGCAAGCCCCTGTTCATGTGGGGCTCCACCTCACCTCCCCGCACATTAATGTATTAACTCCAGGTCGTGCTACAGTGGGGGGAAAAAGGTAATTTCCTAACCCCACTGTAGTGCGACCTTGGAGTTGCTATATTTAATTTACGGGGGGTGTGGGAGTCGGAGCCCCCCCACATGGGGGTGCAGGGGGTCTTGTCTCCCTGCATAATTGGAGTAAGCAGTGTCTGGGATGTTATTTCTAGTTTCTGTATAGTTTTCAATGATTTGAGATTCGATATGAGTTTTCGACGATTTGAGCTTTCGACGATGTTGTCTTGATGTTTTGAAATTTGATGAAATGATAATTCGATGATATCAAGTGGAACCATAGATATATATATATATATACACACACACATATATATATATATATATATATATATATATATATATATATCTATATATATATATTTTTTTTTTTCATTCTTTACTCAGTGCTTGGCATTGCACATCAATGACTGTTAGAAGTGACTATCAGCAAATGACAGTTCGCTTCCCAAGGCAAAAACTCTGAATTTTATGTCACATGAGCAAAGGCTTAGCCATCTGTAGTTAAAGTGAGTGTGCCAACAGTGCACTTTAGTCAGCACTCTGGACAGTACTGAGTATAGTGAAAACACTGATCATTTTACTTCCACAGTGGCTCAATGTGTTAATGCAGTAAGTTCAAAATAACAGTCTAAGCAGTACAAGATTTGAATCAATATATTTACAATTATTTATTATTTATGTATTTATTTGACATTTGTTTGCTGGGGTGATCTTACTGGGTGTACTGAGCCCATTTTCAGCAGAGGCCCAGGGAGAAAAGCTCCACATACATTGCAATACAAATGCACTATAGTCCAATACAATACAAATAACATTAGAAATACGATACAAAATAAGTTGAAGGAACAAGCTATGTTACAAGATGTTGCAGTATATTACTACACATCTAGACAATTCTATAGAGCTAAAACATCAACAATAATAGTCGCTCTCACCATGCATAATGTAGATAGTGTCCAAAAAATAGTATGTAGTTAGTGCACTGTGCGACATTGACTATTATAGTACATGAAAAATAGAATGCTAGTTTTAGTTAGGAAAATAGCAGCCAGAATGCTAGTGATGCAGATAGATAGTGAGAGAGAGGTAAGAAGAACAGAAGCAATAAAAGCCTGAGCAGTAGCTTAAGGATATGGTATAGAAGCAGAAAAGGAGTTAGAAGAGCCTTAGGATCTTGCAGTCTGTGAGGGATTGAAATGTGACAGAAGAGGATGATGAGGCTAGTGTGGAAGAAGATGAAGACTTGAGCATTAGCCAGGCTTTATGCAGGAGCAGAGCCATGTATTTCTTTTGGTGATTTTTTTAAAGAGGCTTTGAAATGGGTTAGGCCAGGCATAGACCTTGTAGGTAGAGGTAGTGAATTCCAAAGTATAGACAGAGTATGAAATACAGAGAAAGATCTGGTTTTCTTGTGGTTTTTGAGATAGCTAAGATATTTTCTCTTCTGATCATAAGGATTGATTTGATGTGTATGGTGTGACTAGACTGGCTAGTGCAGGGCAGGCAGTAGGCTTGAAAATAAGGTTGTGCAAGGTGGACAGCTGAATACAGGCAAGTTGGCTGGGGAGTTCAAGCCAGTTTAATTCTAGGAGTGGTTTACAGTGGTGTATGTGATATTTAGAGTTTGTGGCAAACTACAACTTTGTTGTAGAACTGTTCTATCTTGCTTAAGTTAGAAGTTTGGAAGTTAGGACAGGAGCACCATTAAAAAGGGAGGGAAGTACAAATGTTTTTGTAAAGGTAGTTTTGGTTGCTGCAGTAAAGAAATGTTTGTTTCTATACAAGAGTCCCAGTTTTTGATGAGTTTTCTTTATATTTTGCTGTATATGGGGGTCAAATAAAAGTTTGTCAATGATAATGCCTAGAAGTTTGGTTTCCTGCACTATTTCTATGACAGTGTTTTCAGATGCAAGGTTATCAGTGATAGTGGAGGTGGTTTTGGGATGAAAGAGTACTAGTTTTGTCTTCTTTGGATTAAGAAACATTGGGCATTTCTTAGGCAGGATTCGACTGCAGTAAAGGACTGTTGCATTTTTGAAAGTAGTTCTGGTAGTGATTGAGCAGGACAGATTATGGTGGAATCATCAGCATATTGAATGAGGGTCCCAGGGTGAGAGGCAGTGTGAAGGTTGTTTGTGAAAATGTTAGAGTAGAGGTCCTAGGATGGATCCTTGAGGGACTCCAGTAAGGTTGTGGAGAAAGGGTGATAGTTCATTGGTCCATTTCACTGTTTGTTTATGATCCTTGAGGTAGCTCTGAAACCATTTTACCATGTTATGTGAGAAGCCTAAGTTGGATAGTGTGTTCAAAAGTAAGGGGAGAGACACTGTGGCAATGGCCTTGGAGAGATCAAGGAATACTGAGGCTGTATAGCATCCTGCATCTCTGGCCTTGCTCACAGTGTCTGTAAAAGATAATAGGGCTGTAGCTATGCTGTGGCTAGGTCAGAAGCCATGTTGGGTTTTGGTTAAAAGATTGCTTTTCAATAGATATTGCATTACCTGGTAATGGATACCTCTCTTGAGAATTTTGGATATGGGTGACATGGATATAGGACTGAAATTGGATGGACCAAAAGAGTTGCCTCCTTTGTGAATGGGGGTGATGTGAGATTGTTTCCATATGGTAGGTACTCTGATTCAGACAAAGACATATTTATAAGGATACTGATTGGGTAGGTGATTGTGTTAGCAGCCAATCTGAGGTAGTGTGGTGGACGATTGTCAGCTGAGGTAGAATAGGGTTTTAGTTTTTGTAGCAGTTTCTTAATGGTGTCAGTGGGTATTGGCTGAAATGAGAATGTGGTTTGTATAATGTTTTGTTGAGTAGGGGAGTTAATAATGACAGGGTTAGAAGCAGTTGATGGTCTGGGATTAGCATTTGAATAGGTTGAAGGGTGGGGTGGTCCAGCATTAGGGGTGATAGTTAGTAGGTCCAAAATTGATTTCATGAAGTTCTTACTAAAGTTTTTGGCTATTTGTGATGGAGGGGTATCAGGTGATGGGGTGTGGTGTCCATTTCTTCCAGGGTTAAAGTAGAGAAGATGTGGAGTGCAAAATTTACTGGGGTTGATTTTATGCTGGAGTTGAAGCTGGGGATAATATGACTTCTTCTCTCTGTTAATTAGTTTTGTCACTTTGTTGCAGTGTTTTGAAATTAACATGATTTTGTTCATCTTTGTCTTGTTTCCAGGTTGACCGGGCTAGGTAGGCCCCTTGGCTTCATCAGGTGTTTACATTCCTTAGAGAGCCATAGTGCTTCATCAGGTGTTTACATTCCTTAGAGAGCCACGGTGCTTCATCAGGTGTTTACATTCCTTAGAGAGCCATGGTGCTTCATCAGGTGTTTACATTCCTTAGAGAACCATGGTGCTGAGTTCTTTTTGATTCTTTTCATATGAATGGGAGCTTTTGTATTAAGTATGTGATGGAAGGTGTTATTAAAGTATAGTACAGCATCATTGAGGGGTAGATATTTAAAGGGTTTCTAATCTATTTCATGTAGGAGATTGTTGAATTTATGCTGACAAAAATTAGTTGAGTTCCTAACTGATTTTATAGTGTGTATGTTTAGGTTTTGGGAGTTTGTTCTAAGGGAATAAGCTGGTAGATGATTGCTAAGGGAGCTACACAGTGTATTGGAAGATGGGTAATTGGCAGGGTGGGATACTAGGATCTAGTCTAGGGTGGATTGGCAGGTATGATCTTTGCTGTATCTTGGAGTATTGATAAGCTGAGAAAAAAACATACAGATTTATACTATTTGTGAGGGAGTTGGAAGCTATGGTTTGCCAATATATATTTACGTCTCATAAGATTATTGTTTTGAGGTTTATTGTTTGAGATGTCCAGGATAAAATATTTTCTAACACTGGTATCACATTAAAATAATTTGATGTGCACTTGAACCTGAAGTACACTTGCTAGTGTGTAGAATAGATGATAAACAAGGAAGTTTTGATCTGTGCCACCTGTAGTCTTCTTAGTGCCAATTATAGTAAAAGCAAACTTTTATGGACATGATTGGCATATATTTCTTGGCCAAAAATCTGAGGAAGTCAACTCAGCAACATAAAGATTTGGGAAATATGGATAGATAATCAACACTGTTGAAATAATATGCATGTACATTTATTCATGACAGTAACATGTTTCTTTATCACAAGTGTACATTTCACGTGTATATTCTGTGTCCAGCATTACTCCTGTACAGTTCTGTCTGGCACCTTTCCTCAATAAGTCACATGACATGAATGCATAATGAGGTCTATGAGAAATGCAAGTTATCACGTGGCAAACATTGGGTTATATCTAGATATTCTAATGTGCCAGTGAAAATAGCAATCCTGTCAACATTTCACTGGTATGAGGCTATCACTTGGATAAATCAGCACACTGTTTCAAAATTTACTTTTTTGGGTTCATCCTTTGTGCAATGTTTGGCATTGTGCATCAGTCACTGTTAGTAGTCCCTATCAGTGAATGGCAGTTCATTTCCCAAGGCAAAAACTAAATTTTTTTCAGCTGCTCAAAGACTTACCTCTTAGTCACACAAATGACACTGGTACTGGTGTGCTTCAGTCAGCACTCTGGTCAATACAGAGTGCAGAAAACGCACCTGCTATGTAACTTTCCCTGTGACTCAATGTGTTATTGCAGTAAGTTCTGAGGAACAGTACATATAATGAAGGATTTCAATCTGGATTACACATTGTTTTAACGTACATGTCAGAAAAAGTATTTTCAGTCACTTTTTTGGGTTACGTGGACATGATGTGCTATTGGCAAGTTAAAACTTAGACTTGTAACACAAGCTTGTGTAATGAATGCTAAATAAGTTAACTGTCTTCTGTGTCAAGTGTGTTATTCATAACACTGATCATAGTAAACTTAAAATACAATTGCATGTGAATGATGCTACTAATAGTTCTTTGGATAAAGTTGACTCATTACAAGTAGCTGCATTAGGTGTTAAGGAAATCATTAAGAGGTGAGTAACACACATTTCAGCATATGTCTGGACATGACTGCAGTGAAATGAGATTTGTCATTACCCCCAAGTATATATTGTACTTATGTATGTTGTGTAGAACATTATGTACTATAAAATATGCATGGCTCACTCCTCAATATGTATTACAAAAATTACTAAAATCAATGCAAATGAAACTTTTCATAGGAAATTTATATTTGCCTAAATAAAGTGCAATAAAAGAACACCACAAAGTGCAGCACATAAAGGCTTGTCAGAATTAGGTGAATCTCCAGTCATGTTTAAAATGTTACACATCAACTTAGACTCTGAAAAATTAGTTCTCCTGAAGCATTAAAGTTTAGTAAAGAGAATAAAATAATTCAAATTTTTTTCAGCATGGGTTTGATATCATGGTGCTATCAGTCACAGTTTGGAAAATGTATATCCCACCAAGGCATTGTGTCCTACTTAAAATAAATTTTCCTAATAACAACAATGAACGATACGAACACAGTTGACAATTTAATGCCATATTCAATTGTCACAGGATTCTATTTATGATTGCCATCTACCTTACCAGAGACCATATCCGGAGGTGCCAATGTATCACTGCAAATGTAACTCTCATCTAATCATTAAAAGCAGTTAATGAAGTCACTGTGAAACAGGTGTACATACACTGAGCAGCATGTATAGCCAAGTCTCACTGCCATGTTTCACACCTGAAGAGTATTTTAAAGAAATCATAGCTAAGTTCAACTGAGTTCATTTGTGTGTTTTCTGTCATGTAAATGGAGTGCTCCATGTGTTATCTGTCATTGCACATAGTGAGGCGATATGAACTGCATGCCAATTCCTTCCAATTTTTCCACATATCCTTGAGAAGACATGGCAGCTGATGGTGAAGGTGGTGCTCCATTTACAGCTCAAAGGCAGTGTCAGCAGCAGTCCAAGATATTTGCCGAACTCCTCATAAAGAATTAGAGCCATAAACTTTTCCAATAGGACGATACCAGGGCCCAGTACAAGGCTAAAACTTGGAGTAGCTTGGCCACAGCTGTCACCAGTGAACTGGCATTACAAGCCACATTTATTTATTAAGTATAATTCACCACCTTTTTTTCAACAGGCAAATGTGTTAACAGGGATTCAGAGGGACAAAGCTGAACTTTTGAGTCAACATTAGGGATGTCCCTGAAAATTAGGGGCAGTTGAGAGGTCTGAATTGTACTATGAGCATTCTTGCTCATTTTGATTGCTGAACAGCAATTCTTAAGTGCAGGGGTGTGTATATTTTAAGAGCTCTGCTCTCAGACACACCCTCTGCACTCATCCATGCTTTGTGTCTGTTTAGGAGCAGAGGTAGTTCACCTTTCTAACTATGCATGGTGCGCTGCCGTGCTGCTTTTAAACAGTTGTTTCTGTGCAGAAATAAGCTATTCCTGCACGGAAGTTTACTGAATCTTGGGGTTTAATTCACATTAATAATTATATGTAAATGTTGGTATTTTGTTCAGGTGTGAATGAATCACAATAGTGATAGAAAAATAAATGATATACCTACTATTACTTTAATGGAATACTCCTTTTCATTCTATTCCAAAACACACTTACCCATAATCAGTGTTAGTAATCATCTAATATACATTGGTACATTTTTTATTTAATAGTATGTGTCTCATTCATTCATGAACAATAAAGTTTTATAGTACATAACTGGATATGTTAGATATTTTATATTAGTCTTTAGTATAGACTAATTTCATAATAATTTCTGAAATATTCATGTTATATTTGATCCAATAGTTGTTGTTAATTGTTTTTTCTTTCCTTTCTTATTTTCTAGAGTTGTGATAGGAAGCTTGACGTTTATGAAAATTATAGAATTTTATAGACAGATGCTGTTTAGATTTTGCTACAGGATATGGAGTTAATTTTGGTGATAATATGTCACCTAAATTAGGAGTGTTAAACTCCAGAGTGGATTGGAATGTAATTAATGTTATAAGTTATAGTAAAACATTTTTGTTTAGCTTTTTAACGTTCATCACTTTTTCTAAAGGAGAACGTTTTCAAAAACATTAATCTTAGTCTTATTGTTCCACTCAAAAGAAATATCAAAACATAGTATTCCTATTAAATTTTATATTAATATGTCATTCTGGTCAACTTGCACAATTTGTTTTAACATACTTTAGAATGTCAGTAATAAATGATATTTCAATTAACATTAATGGACTGAATAATACTAGCAAGAGAAGAAGTTTATTTAAATACCTTAAACTTCATAAATCTCAAATAATTTTCCTACAAGAAAATCACTTAATATCTAAAGATGTAGCTAAAATAAATAATACATCATATTCACTACTAGTAAGTTCAGAACACTCTCAAAAAAAGGGAGTGGCTATATTATGGAGTAATACACTGCCCATACCTGAAATACTTGAGGTTTATAAAGATAACAAAGGAATGTTTTGTTCTATTATTATAGAGTTAAATAAAATATATATACTTTTGTGAATATATATATTGGATCCCAGGAACTGGTACTAATACAGTAAATCAACCTTTAGATCAGATAGTACAATTTGCAAAAGGAAATATAATACTGGCAGTAGATTTTAATTTTATCTTACATAATAAAGACTCAACCACCAAGGGTAAAATAAGAATATCAGCATCTGCTAAACTATTAAAAGACTTTATAGAATTGTATCTAATGAAAGACATTAATAATTTTGATTATCCAAATTCCTTATTTTTCACTTTTTACTCTCAAAGACACAATACTCATTCAAACGTAGATAGAATTTTAATCTCTAATAATTTGACAGATTATTTAAACAGCATGAGAGTAATTACATGTCCCCTTTCTGATCACATTCTATAATTTTTGAATTATTGATTAATTCTAATTATTGTATTAAAATTAACAGAATACCAGCATACATTACAAAATTAGAGGATTTTAAAGAATATATATCTTCAGAAATTAAAAAAATATATAGAACCTAATAGCATTAATCATATATCTGAAATATATGTCTGGGATGCTTTAAATGCTTACTTATATGGAAAGATCATCAAATGGTATCACAAAAAAAGAAAATTATGGGACAATGAATTACATGATATACAACAACAATTAGATAATTTAAAACTTAACCTTAAAAATGATAAAGCCATAAGTGATAAAAAGAAAAATAAATTATTTAAATAACAAATATCTGGAATACTAAATCATAAAGTAAATATTAATCTAGAAACATTCAAACTAATAAACTTTTCTACAAATCCCAGATCTTTAAAATTGTTAGCTAATAAAACTAAGAGAATGAATAAAAGTAATCATATTAATGAAATATTTTCCCCAAAAATGAAAAAGATGGTTTCAAACTTATATAATATCTTAACTGAATTTAAGAGATTTTTCTCAGCATTAATAAGAAATCTAATACAACTGAAACTAAAAAAGGCATTAAAGCTTTTATTAACAAATACACTAATAAAAGGTTGTCAGAAGAGCAAACAAATATTATTGATAAACCTATCTCTTTAAAAGACATTCAAATGCAAATTTCCAAATTAAAACAAAATAAAGTGCCAGGAAATTATGGTATTATACTTGAAATTTATAAAATATTGTCAAATAAAACAATTAAGCTACTTTATAAAGTATTTAATATTTCTAAAAATATAAATTTAATTCCTCCTTCTTGGAAGTACACTGTTATCGCTCCTATATTTAAACCTAATAAAGACCCCACTAAATGCTCCTCGTATGGGCCTATTTCCTTAATAATGATTATAATATGCTTATGTCTATATATGCTGACAGATTAAAAGATTTTTTACCAAAATCAGTGGACAATAATCAAACAGGTTTTATAGTAAATAGAAACTCATATGATAACATTAAAAAAACTTTAACATTGATTGAATCTGTCAAACATTTAAATCAAAATCTAACTATAATCAGCTTAGATGTAAATCGTGCCTTTGATTCTATTAACTGGGATTACTTATTCATTCTTCTGGAAGAACAAAATTTTACTAATAAATTTATAAATCTTATATCTCAGATATATAATGGCAGTCAGGCTTATATTAAAATCAGTACAAGCATTTACTAAAATATTCCAATAACCAAAGGTATTAAACAAGGGTGCCCATTATCCCCCTTATTATTCACATTAATTATGGAACCATGAGCAAATTTAATTAGATGGGATAATGATATTGTTGGTTTTAAATTAAACTCTAGAGAGTCTTTTAAAATACAAATTTTTGCTGAAGACATTCTTCTTACTCTTGGTGATGAAAATTCATCCATTCATCCACGCTTTAAAAATATGAATCTCTTCCAAAAAAATCAGGCCTATTTTTTTAATAACAATAAAACTCAAATTCTCTTAACTGGACCAAAAAGATTTAACTTGCATGATGATTTTAAAAAATATCAAACTCAGTCAGATAATTTTTTTTTATTTAGGAATCATAATTACTAAAAATATTAAAATATTATTCAAATAAACTATAATAATAGTCTTTTGACAATAGAAAATCTGATAAAAAATGGAATAAGATACCATTTTCTATGGATGAAAGACTTTCAATTATTAAGATGATTCTCCTTCCCAAGATTCTCTACATAATACAATTCATTTCTTTATCTCCCTCAAATTCAGTAATTAAAAAAAATAAATACAATATCTCAAAACTTCTTATGGTTTCCTAATAAATCTAGAATTCCTTTAGCTTATCATATGAAAAATTGGGACAATGGTGAAATAGCTTTGCCAAACATAGACCTTTATTCAATTTCATCAGTAGTCAAACTATAGCCCTTCTTATTGATACAAAATATTATACAAAATGGAAATATTTAATTGCAATATTGGTACAAGCTTCAATAATATATAATTCCTCTCAGAAATTGATATTAGTAAATAATTCAATTATGTGGATACTTAAAGAATATGTTTATGTATTTCCTTCACAGAATTACAAATGTAACTATTTGTCCCTTCTAAAATATTTTAGAAATCATATATTCAAATTTAATCTATATAATGATTTGTTATTTCTTCTTTTCCCCATAGCATACACACAAGGAATTCTTTTTTCTTCAGATATCATAAAAATTAAATATTTTCAACAAAACCAATATTTGTTTTGGTTTCAATTAATGTTGAATAATGATTTGAAATCATTAAATAAACTAGAATCTGATTTTAATTTTGATTCATTTTCATGGTTGGATTTACAAGAAGGAAGAAAATACATTCTAAACAAAATTGAATTGATGCCTTCTACAACTATAAAAACAATACCTATATTAATAAATTATCTGATGCTATGAATACAAAATATTTCCCCTATTTAAAACAAGTTAGCCAATATATACAAAGCAATTAAATCTCATTTAGATATATTTCCTGATAGTTACTGGAATTACTTTTCTTTAATTAGCAAACAACTTCCTGCAAATAATGATAAAATAAACATATTAAAATAAGCTAGTGTAACTACATCTTCTCTCAAATGGAGAATATTTACATGGAAATTTTTATATAGGTCATTTATTACCACTCATACTTTAAGTAAAATTAGCAATAAAGATATTCCTTGTTGGAGATGTAACAAGGAGGTGAATGCAGATTGGTCTCACATGTTCTTTGATTGCATAGAGTTAAAAAAATCTTGGGAAGATATAAATATTTTTATTCAGGCAATTTTCACAGATAATTTTATATTAACTAAATCATTGGGTTTATTTAATACATAAATACCAATTTGTACAAAAACATCTAATTACCCTTTGATTTGGTCAGTTTTAGCTGTTGCGAGGAAATCAATAACAAAAAAAATGGAAATCAAATTCCTCACCTACAACACAAGAATTTAAAAATGTACTTACTGAAGTATGTTATTTAGAAAAGTTGACTATTAAGTTTAGATCCTCTAGGAATACTACTACATATAGTATTTGGAACAAGATTTATGACTTGTTAGAAAAGTAGTTTAATAACTTTATAGACTTTTAATGTATATAAATATAACTGCTTTTTTATTTCTTTTTCCTTCACCTCAAACACATGATGAACATTCTTGTACATATTTATAGATATGCTTTTTTTCTATTTATAATTGAAAAGTTGTTCAATTTCTAAGATGTTTATTGTTTGTTCAACACTATTTTTAATAAAATTGTTTTAAAAAAGACAGGTGTACAACTTCGCATTCATATGTGAATATGCCAAAGTTTAATATATTTATGTGTCAGTTTGGCTCGATTGTGAAATTTTCAAATTATATGGTATTTATCATATTTTCTTTGTTGTCTCTCACTCTCCCCTCACTCTCTTTCTCTCACTCTGTCTCTCTCTGTCTCTGTTTTTTTTTTTTTTTTTTTTTTTGTGGACATTTGCAACATAATTCCTGGTGCAACAGAAATGACAACTGGCATGGGGAGCTAGCTGAGTCATAGTGGATTGGAACACCACACCTCCACAGGTGGTTCTGGTGGCAACAAAACAGACAGCACTGACACCTAGCACTTCTGGGTCAGAACCTACCAGCACTGCCTCCACGACTCCTATACTACCTGCTGCAACTGTGTCAAGTAGCTCTGTCTTGGGGGCTGGTGCACTGATACCCATCAGGAGTAGTGCTTGTAGAGGTGGTAATTGCATCACCCATCAGGAGCTGGCATGGCTGGTGGAGCACATAATGGAGAGAGCCCTCAATTACCTCATCAGCAGAATAGAGAAACCCATGCATCAAATAGCCAAGTTGAAGCCCTATCTGGCAGTGCCCCAGTTATCTGTGATAGGAGACAGTGATGACGGTTCTAAGATGAGGGCTATGTTTCTACTGTACACAAGCTGGATGGGAATGTACAGCCAATGTTCCCTGCTTATCCTTAGTCATGGTGTCCACCAACAATTTGCATCCATCAACATTCCTGTATGTCTTGTATGTCCTGTATGTCTGCACCTGTGAACTACCTACCTTACCTAGTGAACCTTCTTAGACATAAACACCTTCCCCAACATTCTTCTCTCAAAAAAATGGACACCTACCCCCCCAAAAATACCTATATCTATATCAATATCTATAGATAGCTAGATAGATATAGATATATGCCCCAACCAAAGGTCTCCACTTTGCCTATATGTATCTGACATACTTGACTTGGTTGAATTGACCACACAACATTAAGTTATTGTCAAACACATTTTATATGGTGACTATGCAAATTTCCCACATTATGTATAGAGGTACACTGTTATCTTGAGAAACAGTGGGTAGCTATGGTGCTCTGCCACCACCACCCTTTGCGTTTATTTATTCTTCCCCCTGTACTTTATCCTCATTTTTAAAGCTGTCATGTCATCCCCTTTTCAAATGTTTCATCCGGTCAGCAAATAGAATCCCACATAACACACATGGCAAGGTATGGCCTATAACACAAACCCTAAGTTTTGGCCCTCACCATTTGCAGGATGCTTGGTATGACACAGCACTGATGAATGATATAAATGGCATTTCAGGACTGATGGCAACAACTGAAGGTGTTTACCTTCAGCTGCAGTATTGCAGTTGTCATCATGCAAGTGCAGTTAGTCTCAATGCTCTGCACTAAGAAAGGCTGATAGCAGTATGAGGAAAGCATTGGTATTATTTGTTGAACAGGGTGAAGCATTGAATGTCACCAAACAGGATGATTTAGTTTTAATTATTGTTATGAAATTTGATGCATTCATATCCCTTTGTTTCAAACTTATTGTTACTGTCCCTCAAAATGTGGGAGTTTTACACTCTGAACTTTGAGTTGCACTGTGGTCTTCTCAGATAATGTTCTGGTCTACAAAATGCAAAGTGAAGGTGTTTGAATCCAGCATTATCTCTAACATTTGTAAACTTTTCTTTCTCGTAACATTTTGCTTTGTGATCTAGTGGATACATATGTTATTCTGTCAAAATGAATAACAACCAGTTCTACAACTCCAGTTTTTTTTTTTTGTTTTTTGTTTTGTTACCTAGCAATGCAGTTTTTCCTGTTAACTCTCAGTACAGATGGTACTGATTCATATCTATACTGTTCTACATATGTAACTTATAAACCTGTGCTTACTGAATGTTATCACTAATATGAATTGTATTATATATGTTCTCCTTTTATACATGCTATATTTAATTATGCTTATGTTAGATTTTCTACTTGTAACACATGTTGGAGCTTTTCTCTCGAGGCCTCCACTGAAAATATTTTTTTTGACCCAGTGAACTTTCCCGGTCAACAAATGGCAATAAAATAAAATAAATAAATAAATAATAAAACAGTATTCTGCTTATTTCTTTATGTAATAGTCAGTTATCCCACCCCTGGTCATAGCTTTTCATTTATAAGTGCAAAACATCTGGACAAAACAATGGACGGACAAAGGCTCAAACACTCGCTGAAGCTTACCATCAATGCTGCTATACACTTAGGAAGGTTCTAGAATAAAATATTTAGAATTACCATGTATTTCTCCAGGATATGAAGTTTGACAAGTAGATGTATGTTAATATGCTGTACCTTCAGTACCCAGTGATGCGATAGAAGGAGCATAACAACACGTCTTAAAAATGTGTACAGTCAACAAATATGTGGACAGTAGAAAAATATGCCCATGTACTATCTATATAATGAATAGCTTACTGCAATAAGGTTGCAGCCTATCCATTTCTTCCAGACTATTTGGAAATCAAACCAACTGTCCAATAGTCTATAAAGCACTGTAAAAACTTTGGCCTTCTGTTTCAAAAAGCAAACAGACTACGGAGTTCATTAAATTGACAGATTTTCTATGCTTTTCTGTAAAAAAAAAAAAAAAGAGCATCACAAAACAGGAGAAGAGTATGCTTCTCCTCCCCTGATGTGACTATGATGTCACAGAATGGGTGGAAAGTGAGCAAGGAGAGAAGAAGTGTTGGGCGGAGTTAGGAGAGCTGTGATTGGTCTGAACTTCATTTGGTTTTAGCCAGAACGAAAGGTGGCAACCATATACTGCAATTGTCAATGACAAATGTGTAAATCATGGCACCTCATGCACATGTTCTGAAATGGCTTAAAACCAGAACTGTCTATATGTCTGTACGCCACAGGTGTGCGGCACTGGTTGTGAGGCACCATGGATCCCTGCCAAATCCCATTCTAAGCTCAAAAACTCAAAAAATAATTAAACATATGGTAATACTTTGCCATAGTTTGCCCAAGTAAGCAGGTCAGTAAGCGATTTTGAAACAAGAAAGTAATGCCTTTGACATGCATTACTTGTGTATGTTTAATGGTTGTTGTAGTCAAGATACTGCAATGGTCTCTACTCACTACTTAGGTAGGTGTTGAAATCCAGCAGTTATTGACTAGTAGGAGTGTGTCTGTGTGCACGACTCAAGTGCTAGGTAGGACTGACTTAACCAACAGAGCTGATGTCTACATTTCCTCTCAGCATAAACATTTATACCAGGAGAGGGCTCCCTAGCAATTTCATTCCCTTTTAGCCCAAACATCTGCTTTGCAACACACTGATGACATCCTCTGTTCCCATGTGTTGTGTCATCAATGTCTGGTCATAATGTTCTCAATATGTCCCCATTTTTAGGTAAAGATAATTTGCCTTTACGCCTTCATTCTTTCATTAATACATGTAAGGCAATGATAAGGCTTAATATGTTTACCCTGTTTGTCTGTTCAATCATCTATTCATTTCTGTGTCAAATACTGCCTTTGTATAGTATCCCAAACTACATGAACATGGCAGTGACATTTCCTAATGGCGTGCTGCCTACAATATATGCAATGTCCCCTACTGTATCAGCTTTCCTTGTAAACTGTTATACTCTGAACTGTCCCTATTACTCATGAACTTCACTGATTTAGTTATATTGTAGTTCTGTTCCTCTTAATCTTTTGTAAAATGTGGTGACCTTGTGCAAAATACGGTGAATCATACTTAGTAGTTAATGGCAATAATTACTGGTGTAGCCTTCTTTTCATATTGACAACTATTCAATACATTTACACATTTCCTTCTGTCAACATTTCAGTTTTAATGTCATATAAATGTGTCCCTGAGTGGCCTTGATTATTTCTGGAGTTCTCCCTAATTTTGATAAGGGGGAATTGTAGATGAATCTATTTACAGATTATACATTTCTTGCTAGGCTACTCCTGCCTTTTATGATATATTCAAAGTTGCCCCATCTGTAATTGTGTCATTCATGTGATCTTGCTTATTGAACCTAACCATGTTCACCATTCTGTCTTTATATTGTGCACAAGCATTAACCACTAGCTTGTGTTCTGGCCATGAGCAGGTGCTGTTCATCTTGTTGGGTTGCTTCATGTCTTGCATATTCAATGAGTAATACAGCTCACAGTGCACAAATGGCCAGTCATCTAGACTTTGACATGATATGCATACAGTGCTTAATGAATCCTTAGATATGGGGTATGAAATCTAGCCTTGGAGATTGCTGTAAAATGTAGAGGGGTAATGTTTTAAAGGAGCAGGATTTTTAACAAAATGTCTATGAACCTATAGAGTATTATATTTGAACAGAATATTTTAAATATTGATTATAGCCTTACTGGATATAGAAAAGTATGACTTCTGTTTTCGGAAATTATATACAGAATTATCTCTTGTTTCAGTGACAACTGCCTCCTTATGAATGTACTGAACCTTCCTACTCCAAATATATCACTCAATAAATGCTGTACTTCAGGATTTTCCTTAAGTCAGTGTGGACAAATAAAAGCAACTACGGGTAATTCTTTTATTACTTGCTGTGTGTGCAAACGTGTGTATGTATACGTGCATGCTTGTGGGTGTGCATGTGTAATGTATTACAAAGCTTGCCAATAGACATTTATTTTAGGAATGTTTATGCAGATATCAAAGAGATATTTGAAGACTGCAATTTAATTTACAAGAAAAAGGAATGGATGATACTAAAAAGCATGTACCTGAATAAAGTAACTTAGAGGCAAATTAAATCTTTACCAGTGAGAGTTGTTGGTCAGGTTCCAAACAATACAAATTACAGCAGGAAAAACAGTGTCGAGATTTTATATGAAATGTAGAAGTAAACCTTGCAGTCCTGTTATATTACTGTTCAAGCTTATAAATAACTGGAGATTATTATGCTATTATAGTATTAGCACCTTCATCTTCATCACCATCATCAGTTTCATTTTTCTCATTTTGTACATGGGGACGAGGTGCCATGTCAACTGTTGCTATCTCTGTTTTTTTAATGTCATATACCTTCTTTGACACTCATGCCTGACTGCTGTAGGTCTTCGCTCACACAATCCATCCTCCATTTTGCTAGATACCCTTATTTCCTCTTGCCTTCTTCCGGTCTGTCCAAGATCATCTTCACCAGATTGTCTTCTGCCTTTCTGCACATGTGCCTGAATCACCATAATCTGTACTCTTTGACATTTTCTACACTTGGAGCTACTTTGGCTTCTGCTCTTATGCCATCACTTCTTTGTCTGTTCCACAGTGTGCATCCTACCACCCATCTCAGGCACTTCATGTCCATCACCTCTAGCTTTCCCAACTGCTCTGCCTTTAATGCCCAGGTATTCATACCATACAATAGTACTGGTCACACGATTGTTTTGTACACCTAACTTTTCAACTTCTTTGGCATTCTTCTGTCATATACTACACCTGAGACTCTCTGCCATTTGGCTACACCCCATCTGATTCTAGCTTTGACTCCTTCATTCATGCTTCCCTGCTCCTCCACCACCCCTTCCAGATACTTTAAGCTGTTAACCTGTTTCAATATTTTCTCTTCTATCCAAATTCTCAGATTTATTTGAACTCCACCATTTGCTGCCATTACAAATGTCTTATCTGCACTCAGTTTTGCATTCCATTTCCCTATCCTTTGCTGAAGCTCATGCTCAGAGTCTGCCTGTAATGCCACATCATCTGTTTACAGCATGCATATCTGTGTTCTGTAGTCATCACACATGCTGTTTTGAGGTGCTGACATTCTTCTTCAACTCCACCTATTTTTCTTCTTCTTGAGGTGCTACTGTCCTGAGTAATTCCTTGAACTGCTGTTTTTTCAATCTCCAGTCAAATTTTAGGTCTTCAGCCTGATCTCTGTTGAATTTACAGCCTTCTCTGACCAGTGCTTATAGCTGATTGTGGCAAATGGTGGTTGATGCTGTGGGCTGACTGTTTCACTGTTGATGGCTTTTCAATAGCTTATTCTACCCCAGTGCCCTTTTCTTACTAGGAGGATGTCTACTTGAGTTGACTGCTCTTGTATGTGATCTTGTGAGTGTCACTCTTTCTAAACCATGTGTTGGCTACTATCAACTTATTTCTGAGACAGAAGTCTAGAATGGCCTCTTCTTCTTTACTCCTGTTGTCCCACCCATGTGGGCCCAGGCAGTCCTCATATCCTGTTCTATATGTCTCAATATGTGCATTCAGGTCACCCATTATCAACATCAATTCATGCTGTCCCGTTTTTTTCTAGTAGATCCTGCAACTTGTTCAAGAAACTATTGTTATGGGGTATTTCAATATTGACTGGAACTCATGTTCATCAGACTCCCCCTCCAGCCATATTAATTATATGGATTTTCACAGACCATATCTTCCTTCACCAGACTAGGTAAACCTAACCAAAAAAGAGAGTATCCTTGACTGGATACTTAGCAAAAGTCATCCCCACATGTGAATGTTAGGGACCCTCCCCAATGACCTTAGTGATCACCTCATTACATATATAATTAAATACAAAACAGGCAGCACCCATCTGCCCACCTATAAGTCTGTCAGAAGCAAGAAGAACTTCAACCCCACAAAATTCCAATCTGAGCTCAAATTATGTAACTGGACAGTGCTAAAACACCTTCCCCTGGATGAGGCGGTAGTAACTTTAATACTCAATTCCTAAACATACTTGATTCACATGCTCCTAAATGGTCAATCAGAAATAAAACAAAAATCACCCCATGGCTTTCAAAAGACTCCAAATCTAAAATCATACTCAGAAATAAAGCACGGACCAAGTGGCGTACTACTAAAGCCCCTCTAGACCAAATTAATTTCCAGCAGCTAAGGAATGAGACAAAAAAAATCCATCTTACTTGACAAAAAAAAAACTACTACTGTCATCTACAACAGAATAATCAAAATAACCCTCAAACGTTTTGGGCAGGTATAAACAATCTTCTCCATCCAGGTCAATCCTCCACTCCTACCCCTGCATTTTCCAGTCATAAAACTTTTGAAGAAGTGGCAAATACCTTCAATAGTTTCTTCACAGAGACTATCCAGTCCCTAGCCAGCCAATTAACTCCTAGTGGCTCTACAGTTAATACTGCTATACCCAACTCTCTACTCTCTTTTAGCCTCCAACCGGTCTCTGTATCCCTCATCCGATCCTTACTGAAAAAGCTAAAGCCAACTATCCTTTCAGCTGACCTTTTCCCAGCTGAATACCTGCAAAAAGCTGCAGATGCTATAGCATACCCCATCTCTATATTAATCAACAGAACCATAACAGAAGCCACCATCCCCGCTATTTGGAAAATATCCTATGTCATACCAATCCATAAAGGTGGCACATCTACAGAACTATCTAACCATAGCCCGATAGCCATATTGTTACCACTGGCCAAAATCATGGAGAAGTATGTGCACAAACAACATCTGCACTATCTCACTCAGAATAAAGTGCTGACCAACTCACAACATGGTTTTAGACCCCACCACAGCACCTCGACAGCCCTCCATTTCTTTTACCAATGCAATTAACCAAAATCGGAATAACAACAAAATATCTTTAGCCCTCTTTCTGGATCTGTCCAAAGCTTTTGATATGGTCAGCTATCATCTACTCATCCACATTCTGAAAACCATATCATTAGATAACCAAGCTATCCAATGGTTCCAGGCCTACCTCAATATTAGGCAACATGTGGTATTGTGGTAGAACAAGCTCTCTTGCCTGTTACCTAATACCATAGGAGTTCCTCAGGGCTCCATATTAGGACCCCTTCTCTTTTCAATCTTTATTAATGATCTCCACACAGCCATTCCAGATGCTATCTGCATTCAATATACAGATGACTCTACATTGGTATGTTCTGACACCTCTCCAATAAACCTACTTTCAACAACCCAGAATACATTCACCATAGTCAAAAACTGGCTCTCTAATCGTCGCCTGATCTTAAACCCAAACAAAACCAAACTACTACTTTTCTCTCCCACTCATAAATTCTCAGCAGCATCCTTTACCATAAAATCTAACAACGGCATCATCATCATCTCCTCAGACCCCTATACAAAACTTCTAGGAGTAATTATTGATAACAATCTTAGATTTGACATGCATGTTAACCAAACCATTACATCCATAAACAAGAAACTTGGGTCACTGTACAGGATAAAATCCTTCCTAACTCCAATGGCTAGAGCAGCCATTGCCCACTCTCATCTTCTCTCTACCCTTCTTTATGCCTCTCCCATGCTTACTAACCTTAGCAAATCTGACCTTAACAAACTCTGCCGTTGCTATAATCACATCGCCAGATTTGCAACTGGCAAGCCCTATAGGGCACACCACTGCCTTAACTTAAAAGACCTTGGCTGGATAGAACTGCCAAGCCTTCTCCAGCTAAACCAACTTATAGAAGCATATAAAATTCTCAAACAACCAGGCAACACCCCAGCACTGGAAAATATAATCATCCCATACAGAAATCTAGGCTCACTCTGCTCATCTAATAGACTGCTTGTCCAAACAATCAAATCCAGTAATTCAGCTGGCAATTCTCTATTCACTAATGCTGTAGTTAAAATGTGGAACTCCTTCACTCCCAACCTTACTCTTGTGACCTCCTTAGCCCAATTCAAAAAGAGTCTCAAACTCCATTTCAAATCACATTGGCTATGTCCATGTTCTATCCCTGATTAGCTCCTTCCTCTAAAATGGGGTACTAACATCCTCTTGCTAATTCTAGTAGAGAAACTAAACCTTTTTAATTATGGAAATGATCTAACTCTATACTTATTTGATTGAGTCAGTCTACAAGTAGATGGCTTTATTATGATGAATACCATTTGTAAATGTTTACCTGAGGTATGGGTCCTGTAACCACAACAGGACGTATGGATATAAACTAAATTTAATTCTGTATTTGTTGTATCTGAAATCTAGCATGATTGAACATGTCTGTAAAATGATTTTTTTTTCTCATAAATATTTACTATATGTAATTTTTTTTTCCTGAATGTATCTATGTTGGAGCTTTTCTCCCCGGGCCTCCACTGAAAATGGACATGTATCCAGTCAGACTATCCCGGTCAACAAATGTAAAATAAAATAAATAAATAAATGAACTGTTGTCTGCTGTGGGGTAAAGGCTGAGAATATAAATACTGACCTAGCCTTAGGCTGGAGTCTAATTGCCACAAGTCTGTCATTAATTCTGATGACAACTCTCACTTTCTTCTGAAGCATCTCCCTGACCCCAATTCTCATACCATTTCTAGCCTGTCCACCTCCTGAATAGTAAACTCTAAATCCCAAACTGACATTGCCCTTTCATCTTGTCTCCTAAATACCCAGGATGCCCAGCCTCATCCATACCATCATGTATAGGATCACAGAATCATGGGAGATTACTAGGTTATCAACTTGGAGGTCATTTTAAGCCTTTAGTTAATATCTAAGACTGTATTTAGTGATGACTTCCCATGTCAAGGAGGGTTGTGGGCACTACACCCAGTAAGACTTTATGGTGCTCCATGCACTCATCCAGGTTCCTCTTGAACAGTGTCACAGAGGAGCTCTGTTTCACATGAATGTTGTGGCAGTCACTGGGAGATAAATCTGTCCCTTCAGCATGTCCTATTTAAATCACAGGCCATATTTAAGTCCTTGGAAGTGGTAGCACTACACCCATTTGATTTACAGACATCTAGTAAGTTCATTAGGTTTGGCTCTTGGGTTGCTCTGTAGACCAGGCATAAGTCGCACCTAAGAAGTCTGTAGAATACGGAGTACAATGACAGGGATTTTAGTCATTCTGTGTAAGACACATGCTGTAGGCCCTTGATCTTCTTTGTTAGAAACCTCTGAGATCTCTCTAACTGCTGTAGATGCTTAGTATGGTACATATCGAATGGGCCATTATACTCAATGTATTCAACTACTCTGGCCAATACATGGGCCAGATAATTGCTGAGTATAGGGGGAGTTATTGACTGCAGCAATTCTTAGCAGTTTAGCAAGTTGATTGGTTTTAAGTCCACCTTTCACTCAACAGAGCTATTCCAGATAACCCAAACTGGGCAACTGGACACACACCAGCTAGTAGCTTATTAGTAGCTTACTGAGCCAGGGCTGCTGGGCTTTTTGGAAGGTACACTCTGGCTATTAGGGTCACATGCACCCTTCCCACCTTTAGCATGGGTCCCTGTCAAAGGTTGGAGTAGGCCAGGTACTCAACCCACTTTTCAGCGGTACCTACTCATGCCCATTTGGCAACATTAGTCAAAACCAAATCACCTAGAGCCATATTTCATACCATTTGAGTGACTAGCCCTGCCATGGTGCACAGTCTGTGATCCATGTACTCCTATCATGAGGATACTGTATTCTACTATTATGAGGATACTGACTGTGCACCAGAATAGATGCCCAAAGCAGATGGTTTCTGCACTTCTTCCTCCTATAGGGCACCATGAAAAGCCTACTGCTCATAGCTCGATTATTTTGTCAGATTGAGATGGAAACACTCACTATGTTTATTGGAGGTGGGAGGAACCCCACAGACACACAGGTATAACATGTAAACTCCAAACAGGCAATGGGTGGAGGTCAGGCTTGAACCTTGTATCTTATGCTTGGGAGGCAACAACCTTAACCATTATGCCATCTCAGGCATCTGATCTTGCTGTTATCATGTTAAATTAAAAACTACTATTGAAGAGTGATTATTTTATTCATAGAGACTTTTAATGAGCTTGATAAGCTCCTATCCTCACTCCTTAATTTATACATGCTAACTTGTTTGTCACACAACAGTGATCTTGCTCAAACCATGATTATACAGCATCTACACATGAAGCATGCAATCTGCAAGGGGAAAGCAAAATGAGCCACTTATGCTCTGGCAATTAAAGTATAATCAGCTGGTTGTCAAACAAACATGGTGAAGATGGTTTCTTACTGGTGTTACCACTTTCACATGAGACACAACTATATTACTCCAGTTATTTGTAAGGTAGAAATACATGGATTTATCCTGGATTTGATTGATTGTTCTACCACATATCTGTCACATAATATGATTCCTTGATCTAGTGATGAAACTTTAGGTTGCTGTAAGGGAGATAATTTCTTTTCACACAAGCTTCATTGACTGCTTAGCAACTTTATTATTTATTCATTTTAGTTTGGTGACAAGGTGGGGTCCACTGGGCTCAAGAGCCCATTTTCAGTGGAGGCCCAGGGAGAAAAGCTCCAACATTACATAGTAAAAACATTAGATATTGGATAAAGTTACAATTCATGATACAGATACATAAGCTAAGCAAAATACAACTGATATGGAGGGTATAGAAAAAATAGAGAAATAAACAGGTACATTGGTAAGGCTTCACATTACATAGTAGACATTGAGTTTGTGGATTAAGTAACTATTCAAAATTCAGACATGAACTGGTACATTGTTAAAGCTACATTTTACACAGTAAGCATTAAGCATTCAGATAAAGTACCCCTCGGGATGCAGATACATAAGATAAGCAAGTTATAGTAGCAATTGAGGGTGCAGACACTTTTGAGAACAGAGACATGAAGTGGTGCAAATACTTTGTAGAATAGAGACATGCACTGGTACATTAGTAATTTAGCAGATAGGTCATAAGTTGCAAGGAAAAAATGCCAGAGTTTGTATAGAAAATGTGTCTTGTTTGGGTGCCAGAACAGGTACAAATGAAGGGAGAGGAGAACAGGGAAAGAAAACTAGATACAATGTGTACAAAATGTACAAGAAATAATGATACAATATGCACAAAATGTACAAGAAATAATGATACAATATGTACAAAATGTGCAAGAAATAATGATACAATATGCACAAAATGTACAAGAAATAATGATACAATATGCACAAAATGTACAAGAAATAATGATACAATATGTATGAAATGTACAAGAAATAATGATACAATATGTATAAAATGTACAAGAAATAATGATAGAATCCCCAGGATTCACGAAGCCTCTGTGTAAGAGTTATAACTCTTACACGGAGGCTGCAGTTAAACGGAGTGATGTCAGCATACTTTGCATATTCATGAGAGCATGCTGAATCACACCTAAGTCTAACACGGTCCATGTAAGACAGTAGGGGGCGTGTCTGTAGGCTGAGCCCTGCAAGCGGACACGCCCCCAGAAGTGTAAAAGTGCCCAAAGTAAACACCCACAACAGAGTCCACGGAAATGTGAATAAACACAACACAACACATGCCCCCACATACTATGAACATAAAATATATATAAATGAACATGTTATATATTTTTTTTAAATTGTAAAGATGTTTAACCATGAGTGCACTCGTTTGTGCAGGCATGCCCGTAGCGCAGCTACAGTTAGCAGTCAGTGGGAAAGCATATAAGAACTAAATATGCAAAATAATCCAGGAAGCAATAGCGTAGCGGTAGAGATGTTGGCTGAAGAGCAGGTATTCATGGTTCGAGCCCCCACAACACCAATTTTTTTTTCAAAATAAGCAGGAAACAAGTCCCTGACAAATATGTACACATAAAACCACAATTTATGTAAAATGTAATGAAATAGCCCATTTATATTGAAGACATGTGAGGTAACAAAAGAAGAAAAAATGCCAGATGTGCTCATAGCTGAGCTACAGTTTAACAGAGTGAGTGCATGTGCCCGTAGATGAGCAGTGGTTTAACTGGTGCAAAATGAGTGCCCGTAGCTGAGCAGTGGTCTAACATGCTAAATCTATATGCCCCTAACTGAGCTGAGCATAATATGCGTGCCGATAGCCAAATGAGGCTTAAAGCAGCATACCCCATTTGCGCAGAGCTGCGCATCGCGCAAACAAGCTAACCGATGGGCAATGTTGAGCAAGCCGTATCAAAACTGCCTTTACACAGACACACCCCTCAGCATGTCTAGACAGTCATGAAAAATAAAAAGCAGTGGCCAGGTTCGAACCCAGGATACTATACACCATAGTCAAGGTACAGAACCACTAAGCCATGACAGCAGTACCTAGAAATGCAATAATAGTTAATATATAGGAATGAATACAAACTGGAGCATGACGATGCAGGTTTACTGAAGTTGATACAATTCCAAAATGGCCAATCACAGATATGTGCGGGAAAAACGGACTATATAAGCCCCATAGGCGAGAATACACAGCATAAACGATTGTAGAACTGACGTGCAGGCAGAATGACGGGAGTAGGAGAGGGTAGTCGCTTTCGAGCACAGAGGTGGGGTGTTGAGGAGTCCAGGTACATGGTCTGGCTCCTAGTCCATAATCATGAGGCCCAACTCATGCAGGGCCAGGTCCTCTGGGGAGCATACAGGGCCGAGGCGTGGGACCGGTTGGCTCATGATCTCACCAGTGCCACAGGGATTCCAAGGACTGGTGAGCAGGTCCGTCACCACCATGCGGACCTGAAGAGACGCAAGCAGGACCAACTGAACCTTTGGATCCAGGAGGCCCGGCAAACACCCAACGCCCCACTACTGAGTAAGTAACATTTAATTATGTATGTAAGAAATTAAACTAGTTGATATTATGGAGATGTGTATTCCAATATTACTTCATTTATATTACAGCTGCAGGTGTCTGTTCTGCGAACCGCAGAGCCTATGGCGATAGGCTGGTGCGGTTGCACCACCAGGCAGGTCAGTAATCCACTACCAGTAACTGTAAAGAAATATAAAAGTATGTCAGTCAGCAAAAGAGTGCAGTGTAGTCAGTAAGGAATAAAATCTGCAAGTAACAGTGTGAAAGTGTATGCAAGTATTGCTTGATTACAAAAGTGTTTTCAGTCTGTAAGTTTAACCAAAAAATGAAAGTGTCTGACATATATTCTGAAATAAAAATGCCCTACCTGTAAGAAAATAGTACACAACCTGCAGGAGGCTGAAAAGTATAGCTGCAGAAGATGATGAAATCACGTGTGAAATATATCCCTGTGGAAATACTGAAACATGACAGAAGTGAGACTGCTAGAAAGGATTGTAATAACTACTGGTAAAACATGTCAATAAAGCCTAGAAGTACCATCCTGAATAGTAAAATGAAAGCAAGTGAGAGAGTGTGAGAAAGTGTCATGAATCCAGCAATACAGTAGTAATAACCCCTGAATAAAGTATACTGCAGTCAAGACAGAATGAAATGCATGTGAGATTCAAAACCAAACAGCAAACTCTGTTCAAAGTGGTGCTGCATCTGGAATGTGTATCCCAAAATCTGGATATGTTGCTCTCAGTCTGCAATATGCATATAGGATGATTGTCTGATATACCAAACATCCACACTTGTCTACAGCTATATAAAGTAAATGTAGCAGGATGATGTAGCTGAACAAAGCTAGATATGAATGTGCATGAAGAACCATAAAATGTATATTGATGTTGCAGTAACAGTCCTATCACCAAGTTGAAATAGTTATCATATAGGAAACTGTAGTTAGAACAGTAGTGTGTATATAACTGTAGCGATTAGAAATGTACAGCATATGTATTGTTATTCGAAGGTGTTAATATTACTTTCTTTACCCCATCCTATAACCACATATAACCCATTCCACGTGAAAATGGTATGTGCAATCACAATTAACACCCCTGGACATTTGTCCTGTTGGGTCATATATATTTGCATGTCCGTTGATGCATCTGCCCTGTTCATACATCCACACTTGATGGCCTGTTGCCATCAATTAACCCTGCATGTTGTTGGACTGTGTATTTCTGTTCATATTATGCATGTGTTATGCACGCTGTTCAATGGTGTGAATATCTGGGTGTTTGGTCAATGGGAATACTAATGCATGCTGTTACAACTAATTGTGAATGGTATTATATGTCACTAACCCAAACTGTCATGACATAATGCAAAACATAGGACGACAGGGAAGGCGGGTTCCAGCGGACCCACCTCTCCCACCTCAGCTGGCGAGTGCACCTGGCACTAGTGCCAAGTCCGGACCCTCCTCCGGTGGCCCTGTGCCACCTGCAGGTGGAAGCGCTGCAGGGGATGGGGCTCGCCCCCCCTCTGCAAGTGTGGCCAGAGGAGAACCACCACTCACCCTCCATAGCGTCCGGACTGTGGTGCATAGGGAGATTCAGGAATTTGTTCTCGAGCCCCTATGCCAGCTCGAGGCACAGGTGGCGCAACTAATGGGCATGCCTGTTGCCCCGCCTACACAGCCCCCAGCACAGCCCCGTCCTGGGCAGTGAAGGAACAGTGGCAACTGCCTATGGGTGGGGATATCAGTTCCTCTGTTGCCATCTGTGGGCTCATGGGCTCTGGATATCCAAACCTCTGTCCCCGTCAATTGTGTAACCCCCCACACGTGTCATACACCGCCCCTGTATGCGTCTTGTTTGTCTTGTCTGTTTATCTACCCAACCTACCTCCCCAGCTGTACCGACTTCCTTCACCTGACATACCACTCTCACCTGAAAAAAAAAAAAGGGCACTCTGTACCCACAAAAAAATTACGCCCCATACATAGCTGCCCATTCCGCACACATGTCTGCTGGACATGGAACCTATCAATTACAATTGGCTGTACAACAAGTATTATTGTTGTCCTGACACCTCTCTCAGGGGTGGAAGGTTTCAAATGTCACACCAAATTACATACATATGCACAGCTGTTGCTGATGAAGAAATGGGCAGCTATGGGTCTTACCTACATCCCTCCTGCACATCCCAAGCTTGTTTCCCTACTGTCTTACCCTCTTTGTGACCCCTTTTTCACCACTTTCCTGTCTCCCCATTTTCTTTTCTTTCAAAGGAAATTGCGTGGGTGTGCGCAAGAGTAACCACGTTTAAGCGGTTGTAAGCGGGTGTGCGCGGAGCTAACTGCCAGTGCGCATGCGTGAGCTCTGCGCAAACCAGCGCTAACCCAGTTACAACTGCTTAAAAGTGTCTTAGTCACTTTGATTGACAGGTCCTGTACTCAGTTCAAAAGCAAAATAAAATCCCACTGTGAGTCCAGAACCCAGGAAACAGTAGTCTGCATGACTTACCACTAAGCCATGACTCTTATACAAGAACATTGTGCTAAAATAAATATATCATGTAATAGTAGGAATGAATGTAAAGGGAATATAGATGTGTAGTACACAAAGCATGCCATTCAGAATTACTATCAAAACTAGTGGATTTCCATAATAGTAGTGTGTGAACAGAAACAGCCATGTTAGTTGGAAGCTAGTAGGTAATAATGTCACTATAGCACCTTGCAAGCCACACACAAACTCACAGCAGGGTAAGCACTGCCCATACCCCACAACCTCTTACAGGAACACATCTGGACCAAGTAATAAAATATGTGGAGCAAAGGCCCAAAACCAGAGACACATTACAAATAATGTTACAACAAACACAGACAGTACAGAGAGTAAGAGGGTCTGCACTTTGTGGGATGTTTGGAAGGGTATGCAGTCTGAAATTTGAATGTTTGTCACCATATTCTGACTTGAGCCCAGAGTGATTTGCCAGAAAAAGGTGTGCATGAGATATTGACCAAAATATGAGGCAGAAATGCGGACAACCTGCAAATATCTGTACACATGACAGGTCTGACACCACCATATTTGAATAGTTAAGAGCCTAGACATAGCAACAGTGAATGACTTACAGGGATGCCCCACAGACCCCATGTGAAATGTACAAACAGTAGGCAGAAAGGTGTAACACATGCAATGGTAACTATGGAGTCCTGAAAGTATCCATCACTTGCATGGCAGAAAAAGTGTAGTAATACATATGCTCATGCTAACCCACAGTCACAACTGCAGCATACCAGACATTTTAATGGGTGTACCCCACTGATATGTACCATTCCATGAGGCACATAACAGATGAACCTGAAAGTCTCTGGGGCCTGCTCAGCAGCATACTCAAATACCCTAATAGATGTCAAGGCCCACACCATGGCCAGACCACACTGCATGCTGTAACACCCTAGCAGATATAGCAAGCATCCCAAGGTGTGAATGTACATGGAAAATAGGAAAGCTACAGCAGCACACTACAGTCAGGACACCTAGCAGGCATACAAGTAGTGAATGTAAAGGGCAACTATTGAAGCCTTAGCAACAAAGTGCAAGCAAAAGTGAAAGGAAAGCACACACACACACATTAACAGTAGTAGTAGTTGTAGGTGTCAGTGTACATACACAGTTAGTACAGGAAACTGGAGAAATGAATGGAGGAATGTTAATCTACAACACACCTGGAAATATGAGAGAGATACCAACCTTTACACTCACAGAACATTGTCCACAGCATAACAGCATGGTCCCTGCCCTTAAAATCTGAAAGGGCTACGCCTATCTCACATACCTTTTTATAGCACTGTTCTGAAATCACAGTGAGAACTGCAATCAGTACGCAACTGGCTGCATGCAATTAGCAAATGCTGGCTAACAATTGGTGCAGAGGCCATCACATGGGCATATGCAGATACCTACAAAAGTATGCTGTACTCCCAGTCCACGCATGCAATACTTTCATTGCACCCTGAGAAGGACGTGAGAGACAGACAGACAGACAGAGAGAGAGAGACAGAGACAGAGACAGAGAAATTTGCAATTAAGCAGACACAAACAAATTGTTCAGCAACAGCCACCTGAAAGTTGACAACTGGGAAGTGGAGCAGCAGGACAGAGAACCAGACGGCAACACAAGCAGCTGTGACAAACACAGGTAATGTAAAGTAATACTATAAAGGTCTATATACTGTGACCCCTCCATATGTGTCATTGGTCTGTATCCATATGTATATGAATATGTGTAAAGGGCAGGGGACAAACAGCAACTATCAGTGAAGGCTGTACATACATTTGTATGTGAGAGCATCTATGTGCTCATATCAATGTTGGTTGATTGTAGGTTGTAGTGCCATGTACAAAGTAGGTTTAACAGTTATGTATGTTTAGCAGTATGTTAGTGTGTGTATACAGTATGGTAGACAAACATGTTGATATACCTGTCTAACATATGGATACGTGTGTATGTCAACATATGTATGTGTGTATATGTATATATATATATATATATATATATATATATATATATATATATATATATATATATAAAATATGCATATATGTATACATACATAGAGAGAGAGATGTAGGAATACATAGACAGATGTAGATAGAATATTGTACAAACATATCTATGTAATGCACACATACAGATATAGATATATGTAGATACATATACATAGACAGACTGATCTGACTATCTACAGGTATGACTGTATATGACGACCTTCAACACAGCCTGTCCCACCCCCTCTGTCACTCACACCCCCTCTGTGTCCCCTTCCTCTCCACATCTATAGCAATATATGTACATCAATATATATATATGTGTATATGTATACAGACATATATATATATATATATATATATATATATATATATACATATATATATATATATATATATATATATATATATATATATATATATATATATATACATATATATATATATATATATATATATATATATATATATATAGATAGAGAGAGAGAGAGATGTATATAAATTCTGATTGAGGCACATGTGTACAGATGTATTGCAACAGGTGCCTGGTGACAAAGACATGGAGTGAACACCAGTGTCAAAACCGGAGTACCATACCACATTCCAAATCACCTACACCAGTAACCACCAGATATGTGATTGGCTGCCCACCACTGCATGTGTCAGGGGTAAACAGGGTCATAAATGTGTACAGTAGTGGCCCCAATGATATTCACAGTGGCACACTATCCCTGGAATACCTGCACATGGTATGTGTCAGCGGACATGGTGTGTCAGCTATGGACATGCAGGTCGGTGTACCCCTCCACACCACATAATGGATGCCATGGTATGGACCTCACATGACAGCTACAGATATGGAGAAGGACACAGTGACATGTACAACACTGTGACAATGCACTCAAACACATTACCAATGCACAGTGACTGACAACACCACAGAGTACACATATACTACCCACAAAGAGGTTACCACTCCCGGATTTACATATGTAAGTCACACCCATGACAGATGTCCAACAACCATAGTAACACCTCACACCATCCACAACCTAAATGTCTGCTGTGTGTCGTCTGTGCCACTGCAATAGAGTGCACATGTGGAGGTAAAAGTTCCTACCCACAGATAAGACATACCCTGCAATAAACCATACCGTGTTAAGAAGCAAGACTCCCCATGAGTACATGTCACACATACCCCTGCTGAATGTTAGTCAGATAGGTAATATGCCATATGAGTCACCCTGTGTAACTGTGTGACAGCAGCAGGTACCATCACACCACATGTGTCACAATGGTCAGGGTAGCAGAACAGTACGCTGCTGTAGTCCCAGGGGCAATAGCATATTGTATAGTATTGTATTGTAATGTAATGTATTGTGTTGTATTGTATTGGTATGTTGGGGTGCCTCCTTCGTGGAGTGGAACCACTGCTGCTGTGCGCCAGTGTACAGGTACATATCCTGTAGTCAGGCTAGTGTTACATAGCACTTCTATATGTGTGTTTAGCTCCTGTCAGAGTTTATGTAGCATGCAACTGGGGATACCATCAGGTCCCATTCATGTTGTGTATTCTGCTGTCCTGAGGGTGGCTCTCACCTGGATATCTGTGATGACAGGGAGGTTACAGTCAGCTGGGATAACTATGTCTTATTTTGGGGGAGAGGGCGGGGTGACACCTGCACTGAACCTGTCTGCCACAATGTTGTCAATATCTGTGGTGTCCGTGAAATATGTGTTGTTGTGTACTAACTATGGGCATAGAGGATGGATCCTGACCAGGTTGCTAACATAACTGAAGAAGGCCTTCTGGTTATCTGTAGTGTCCCTCTTGATTTCCCTCTCAAAGTTGCCCATGGATGTTTGTATGATGGAAAATAGATCCTTACTAGTGCTGCTCAGACATGCCCTCCCTTTATGGAATTATGCTCTGTCTTGCAGTAGCTTCCATCTTCTGTAATACAAGCTGTCTATGGCTGGGGTCCACCAGACAAGATGCTGTCCCTTTGTGGAGAGTGTTTTGGTCATATATGGGATTGCATGATCCATGCATTCTCGGAGATGTCTGTAGAAAGCAATTGTGTAGGGGTCAGCATTGTGGGTTGTATCTGCCACTGGCCCAGTGGGCTGAAAGGATACCATGTCACTGTTACAAAGTGTAAAGTTTGCATCTGTAATGTTATGCACTATAGTAATTTGTGCTGGTGGTGGAGGTGGGATATATATATCCAGGGCAATCAGTGTGTGGTCAGCTCACAGTAGTTGATGATGTAGGCCATACAGTACCTAGATACAAACCCCCAGAGTGAGGAGGTGCTCTTGACCTGAATCAGTGTTCTGACTGCTGGGGTTTGGTAGAATGTCGTATGGAGTGTGCCAGGTACTGTTGCACAGTTGCTGGCTGAACACTGATACCTGGCCATTTACATGTGTATCCACCAATAGACAGACATATGCTATATATGTGAGATATGTTGTATCATAACAGTCGAGTAGCATGTGTAGTATGTGTGCCAAATTCTGCTGACATATATTGCTGATATCAGGTTATTTTCTTTCTCAGGTACATGGGTGGCCCACCCGCGGAATCCCACCTACACCACAGCTGAGGATGAGGAGATACACCAGAGCCTGGTGCAGGATTATGCAATACTCTTTTCCCGCACCAGCCAGAATCAGCAGGAGAGGGCTGCACTGTGGCAAGACCTTGACTGTCAGGTAAATGACATAGGCACGCATAATAGGACATATGAGCAGGTACGACATCACTGCAGTGATTTAATCAGACATGTCCGTCAGCGTGCGTTGGATATCCACAGGCAACAGGTCGCCACAGGTGGCGGGGTGGCTACACATCCCCCACTCACCAGACTGGAGGGACTACTCATGAGTGTAGTGGCTCCAGTCTGCCAGCAACAACAACAGCAGCAGACATGCATTATGATGGAGGCTGGAGCCACGCAGCAGCAAGACAGTGAATGTGCAGGTAATATGCCATATATATAGTTGACTGTTGTGTACACTGGTAGTCAATGCATGTGTGAGGTGTGTCCTTGGTTTGTAGCTGTCACCATAGTAGTTAATGTGCAAGTGTGATATCCTCAATATTAGCAGCTGACCTGTGAAAGGCGACTGTTGTACAACTGACCTGTATCATACTCAGTAACAATGGCACAGTTGTGCCCACTGACATTAGTTTCTTCACGTCTGCAGGACCCTCTGGTATAACAGCAATGCAGCCTATCCATGTTGGTGAGTGTGTATTAACAATTCCTGTAATAGTGTTGATAGTAATAGTACTATTTGGCTCACTTAGTAGTGCTCGTTGTATGCATGTAGGTGTGACTGTGTCTGTGTGTTGATATCACGCATACTGAGTTCTGTACAATTGTGTGAAACTGTGTGCATGTGTGCATGTGTGCATGTGTGCACCTGTGCATGTGTGCATGTGTGCATGTGTGCACCTGTGCATGTGTGCATGTGTGCACGTGTGCACGTGTGCATGTGTGCATGTGTGCACCTGTGCATGTGTGCATGTGTGCATGTGTGCACCTGTGCATGTGGGCATGTGTGCATGTGTGCACCTGTGCATGTGTGCACGTGTGCATGTGTGTGCATGTGTACACGTGTACACATGTGCATGTGTGCATGTGTGCACCTGTGCATGTGTGCATGTGTGCATGTGTGCAGGTGTGCATGTGTGCACGTATGCATGTGTGCACCTGTGCACCTGTGCACCTGTGCATGTGTGCATGTGTGTATCACTGGTAATGTGTAGACATTGTAAACTGTGTGTCCTGTTTCCCTCCCACAGGTTCTGTTGCTGCTCTGGTGTCATGTAGCAGGGAACCTGAATCAGGTGCAGTGGGTACTGATAATGATGACATCTGTGTAATGGCACAGGAAAGTATGCCAGGGTCCGCCATTGGTCAGCCGATTGACTGTACACAGCTGTCGACCCCATCAATGCGCACAGTTATCCTGCCAATACACCCTTTGTCACCAATGTCCCTAGGTGATGGACAGCATACAATGGGCATTGACCAGGGTAATGTGGTATCTGTGGCACATGCCTCCCCACACAGCAGCCATGGGCATGGCCCGGAGATGGTACCACACAGCCAGATGTCCAGGGGTTCTCGTGGGAGCATCCATGGGCGTACTGCCCCTGTCAGACATGCCCACAGAGGTCCTACAACCTCAGCTATGTTTCGGGCTGTCATGCAGTCACAGTCACGTATGGAACGGTACACCAGACAGGGTCTGAGGGAGCTGACAGCATGTCACACAGCCATGACTGACAGTATGCGTGACATTGCGGCTGCCATCCGTGATTTCACCGATGTCATAGGCAGACGTTGTGGGGACATATTAGACCGGTTCCACAACTACATGCCCATGAGCCAGGGCGATGGTGGGCGGTTGAGGCATCGACGTGGCCGTATGCCAGCAACAGCAGCAGCTGGCAGTCATCGTGGATGACAACAGGGCCACGGTCGCCCCCGTAGTGCCAGCAGCAGCCCCAGCAATGCTGGGTCTGTGCTGTCATGAGACCGCCCTAGGAGACCACGTGCATGTGGCTCTGGCCGGGCCCAACAGGGATCTGTGTCCAGTCAACGAACACCTGCTTCTGATGACAGTACCCAGTCTGGGTTGGTACTGGATATGGTCTGTAGCACCCCTGCAAGGCACAGGTACCGTGTCCGTGGCCAGAGACACTGATCTGTATGACCTGGTAGGTACAGTCTGTGGCTGTCCACAAACACCAGTATATGGCAGCCATGAGGTAGAACTGTGTGCATCCATACACACATGTAAATTGACAACACCTAGGGCTACCGCATACATGCACACACTGCATCAACATTGCCCCACCTTCTACTGCTGTCCCTCACCAACACACATACACATACATGTCAATTGGTGGTATCGGTGGCTGACTCAGGCATACCAAGTTCACACCCTGTGCATATGATGAAACTGTGCCACCTCCTGCAATCTGTAACAACTGTGCAGGTACAGGTTAACATGTTGCTGATGCACAGGGTGACCACATAGATGTGTAGTAATAGTATCATGTTGTTAACAGTACTGTGTGCTGAATTAATTGTGGGTATATCACAGCATGCTTGATGCAGTAAGTGTGTGATTGTCATGTCCTGTTGTCTACACCCATGGTAAGTACCATAGTGTATCATCTGCACATGTTGGCATACTGGTGGTAATGATGTCAACAGAAGGCTACATACATAGGTAGCACAGGGGATAAGGTGATGAATGTAGTAATACACAATAATGGACATGTAAATTGCAAGTGGCATGTTGCCCACACTGGACTCTGCAATGCAGATGTTTGAGGATGTTGATATGTGTGCAGTACTACACGACTGGTACAGGACACACAGGAGCACCCTAGCACTGCATGCTCACATCTCATACCATGCTAGACAGCCCCAACACACAAAACTAACTGTCACAGGAGGGAGAGTCCCCATATATGTCAGGGATACTGTGGTGGCAGGCCAGGTAGCATACATCCTACTAAGTATGGAACCACTGAGTGAAGGCTCAGTGTCTGTTATTTGACATGTGTATTACTGCAGGTATGAGCACATGGGTTTCCATCCAGTTATTGTACATCCTGACAGTACATAGTCTGTACACATGTGTGCACTGAGACTGGACCCTAGCCATCTGACCCGTGTATTTCCATGTACATGTGCATAGTGCCTGCATATTTGTAGTGTTACCTACTGGAACTGGTACAGCTTGTTTGTTGTACAATGGACTACATGCAGCCCTGTTTACTGTAGCTTTGTTTGCATACATGCTTGCTTGCAATTACCCTGGAATACTGATCACACCTGCAGTGCATGGTTATAGAGCTTCTGTGGACTCCTAGTGCCATCTGCTTAGCTTACTATATGTATGTCCATGTCCCACTTGACAGGATTTCACTGTTTGTCCTGTTCACATGTACATTGCCTGTGACACAGTGCATGTGACCTACCTGGCATGTGTCCACGTGAGCAGTCATACATGCTACTGCTAACTAATCACAGGCACTACACCTTCACATATTCATCTTCTGTTGAACTACCTGCTTTGCTAGGGACGGCCTGCACCTGTCACCCCTGGGCTTTCAGATATTGGCAAAGGCTCTTGCTACCCCCATAGTGCCTATGTTAGGCAAGGCTCAAATGACAAACCCACCTTCACAGGTATCACAAGGGATAAGAAACTAAGAGTAATGTTACCCAACGCCAGAAGTCTAAACCTCCAGATGCATGCACCCAAAACACTCCTTGGCATGGAGAACATCGATATCTGTGCAGTAACAGATGCCTGGTTCAGGGCTACTGAGAGCACACCAGCACTACCAGGTTTAACCTGATTGATTTCTTTGAAACAGTCACCAAGGCCATTGATGAGGGGAAGGTGTTTCACACAGCCTACCTGGACCTCGCAAAAGCCGTCAAAACAATACCCCACTTGGGCATTCTAGAGAAGCTCACCAGCTTAAATATAAGCCCCTATGTCACTAGATGGATTGCACAGTGGCTCAAGGACAGAACCCACATAGTTAGAATTGCTGGAGCCATGCCAGACTCCAAACCAGTTACGAGTTGTGTCCCACAAGGCTCAGTCCTGGGACCTCTCTTGTTTGGTATATATTTATTGGAGGTACAGGCCAACACGGACGGACTGTGGCTAACCATATATGCAGATGACTGCGAACTGGCCACCATAATCGACTCTCCAGCCAACACAAGCATCTTCCAAAGGGGCATCATAGAAACAGACAACTTGTGCCAGAGCCATGGCCTTTAGCTGAACAGTGTTTAGAAAGGGGAATGTGCATCCTGTAGTCTGTTCACCTAGTTGCCAAAAGGGACATTGTCCTCACACACACTAACCCCCCCCCAGCCAAAAACACACAATTGCCATTTGCAGGATTCCAACCCCTATCTGACTATGTTATGATACTTGAGACTGACACATTAGCAGAGTGCGCGATTTGCATTACTGGGAGGTTTTCTTTCTCTTGCTGTACTTATAGGGTGCTGACATCATCAGTGTTTAGAAAGGGAAATGTGCATCCTGTAGTCTGTTCACCTAGTTGCCAAAAGGGACATTGTCCTCGCACACACTAACCCCCCCCAGCCAAAAACACACACTTGCCATTTGCAGGATTCCAACCCCTATCTGACTATGTTATGACTCTCAAGATGGGCACATTAGCAGAGCGCGCTATTCGCATTACTGGGAGGTTTCTCTTCTCCTGCTATACTTATAGAGTGCTGACATCATCAGTGTTTAGAAAGGGAATGTGCATCCTGTAGTCTGTTCTCCTAGTTGCCAAAAGGGACATTTCCCTCACACGCAACTGCACACACACTAACTCCCCTCAGACAATCACACACACTTGCAGGATTCAAATCCCTACTTAACTATGTTATGACACATGAGATGGACGCATGAGCAAAGCGACCTATTCACATTACTGGGAAGTTTTCCTTCTCCTGCTTTACTTATAGAGTGCTGACATCATCAGTGTTTGGAAAGGGGAATGTGCATCCTGTAGTCTGTTCACCTAGTTGCCAAAAGGGACATTGTCCTCACACACACTAACCCCACCAGCCAAAAACACACACTTGCCATTTGCAGGATTCCAACCCCTATCTGACTATGTTATGACACTCGAGATGGACACATTAGCAGAGTGTGCTATTCACATTACTGGGAAGTTTTCCTTCTCTTGCTATACTTATAGAGTGCTGACATCATCAGTGTTTAGAAAGGGAAATGTGCATCCTGTAGTCTGTTCTCCTAGTTGCCAAAAGGGACATCTTTTCTCACACACAATTACCCCCTGAGAGAAACACACACACTTGCATGATTCAAACCCCTACCTAACTATGTTATGACACTTAAGATGGATGCATTAGCGGAGCATGCTATTCGCATTACTGGAAGGTTTTTCTTCTCCTGCTTTACTTATAGAGTGCTGACATCATCGATGTTTAGAAAGGGGAATGTGCATCCTGTAGTGTGTTTTCCCAGTTGCCAAAAGGGACATTTCTCTTCCACAAACTTACACCAACCCCACTCACACACACACTGAGCATTTGTTGGATTCAATCCCCTACCTAACTAGGTCACGACACTTGTGAGAGATGCATTAGCAGAGCGCGCTATTCACATTACTGAGAGGTTTCCCTTCTCCTGCTGTACTTATAGGGTGCTGACATCATCGGTGTTTAGAAAGGGGAATGTGCATCCTGTGGGGAGGCAGACACCAAGCACACTCTGGCTAAGCTGTCATTCCCTAGGGCAAACAGCCTAGTGTTGACCTCTACACCCATATGTTTAATTGTCAAATGCACATTATTTGTTGCTGATAGACTGTTTGCACATCTTTATTGCCATAGCATTCCCTGTTTGTATGAACAACTTGTGCATCTGTGGAAGATGTTTGCATATGGGAGGGATCCACTATATCATGTATGTCTCTGTAGTCATTTAACTGTGTGCACTGGGCAGACTGCTGTAATGTGGTTGGTTCCTGGAATAACACGTAAAAATACCAGATATGTGTGTCCAACTGCTAAACTGAGATTTGGCCTAAGTGTGTGAGCATGCCCAGTTCAGCCTTCCCATGGCATGTTGTCTGACATATGTCTCATTTATCAAAGTGTGTGAGCATGCCCAGTGTGAGCATTCCATATGTTGGACTCTGCAGCCCACCACATTTGTGGATGAGTGTGAACTTCAACAAATATCACCCGTTTATGGTTGTGTGTTGTGTGTCATGTTGTGTAGTTACTGTACAACTGCTTTGTGTGTGAACACAACAGGATTATACTGTGCCTGCAGTGTTTGCATGGGATAATTTGCATACAGTTGTCAACATCCTTTCACACTGACCTAACACTGTAGTACTTTATAGTATACTGGTAATACTTTGACTGTGGTGGACAGTATCCTGGGCTTTAGTGCTATCACTGCTTTACATTTTGATAGTGAGCACAACAGCCTGGTTAGGGGCCAGTTGTGTGCATCTGACCATGTTGCATTCTGTTCAGATATGAACTACTTAAACCAGGCTTGTCCAACATTGGTAGTGTATTCCACAACATAGGTGTACATTTGCAAACACTAGCGATGTGCCCTAGTCCATGTCTAATGCTAGTTGGAGAGTGTGTTTGTCCTTCAACACACATTGTAAGTGGAGTTTGCCATGACATATGTCATGGTTAGTATACTGTGCCTCTGTCTACCTGTGACATGACAGTGATACCCAGGATAAAGCTACCATCTCCCATCCACTCATCAAGATTCCTATTGAGGAAGATTGATAAGTGACTCTATGGGTAGCCTGTACTGGGAGTTCACTCATGGGTGGGGGTGGCTTCTGTGTTATGGATCATGCAGTACAGCTTGTCCTATGTAAGTCAGTGCTGGGGTTCAGGTCTCTCATGTGCATAGCTCACTGCCATTCAGATTGTACAAGATGCTGCATGTTTATTGATACCAGCAACACAGGCAACACATGGCATCTGTGCAAGCTCTTTGATACTCCTGGTGAGGTACTGTTGGGGACTTTACAGTTGATGGAGGTGTCTACTGAGGTACATCCCACAGGGGCTATTGTAGTCAATTGTACCGCTGATGAAGGATGACTGCAGAGCCACAATGACCTCCCCTTATCTAGATCTGACAACATTCATGATTAGGTGGGTATATGGTATGTTTCTGTAAACACTACAGCACATGTTTGTCCAATGCAGGATATCTATCACCTTGTGTCCCCAGGTCTCTCATTACATGTTAACTACATAATGGGTTAACACCTATGTGGTAATTGATGGGCACTTACTGTATATCCATGGGGGTTGACTATACACTTTTCTGCAATTAGCTTGCTGACATGGCTATGGCACCAGTTGTCTGTTTCTATGTGGCCCTTTTGTGGGATGCTTGTGTCAGCTGGTGAATCATATGTGGTGAGCAGTTTGTAGTCCTCTGCAAACATGTTCAGACACAGTCCTTCCATGTTTGCCTGTACCTATGGGACATATATACCAGATGAGGGAGATCCCAGGACCAAGCCTTGTGGGATGCCAGTTATATCGGGTTTGTAGTCTGACATGGCTGCAGCATGTCTGACCATGTCTCTTCTGTCCTTGGTCTGGTTTGCAACCCCTCTACTGACATAGGGGTTTATATTTAAGCTGGTGAGCTTATCTATAATGAACACGTAGGGTATTGAATAGAAGCCTTTGTAAGGTCCAGCTACGCTGTGTGGACCACATTGCCTCATCAATGACCTTAATGACTGTTTCAATTGAGTCAAACGTGTTTAGGGGCAGGATCTGCACTTAAGAAAGCCACACTGGGTAGGGTCCAGTGTCAGTAAGTCCCCAATATCTTTATGTCTGTGGTACATGCTGATCCTTTCCATAGCTGTGCAGACCGAGCTTCTCAGGATTCTGGGGTAGTAGTTTTCAGTGTCCATTCAGGCAACACCTTTGTTGAGAAGGACCACTGTTGTTGTACACTGCTCTTTGGGTACATATTCTGTGGTAAGGCTGACATTGACCAGTAGTGTGATTTGGCATTCCATTCATCTTAGAGTCCATGTTGCACTAAGCCCAGGACACCATCTCATACCATTGCTGCTGTGTGTTTTGCTTTGTAGATGCTGGCTGTTACCTCTGCATCTGCAATGTCAGGGGGCCAGCAGTCTGCTGGGATAGATATTCTGCATTTGAGGGGGGGGGGGTTGCACTGCACCTGTCAGGATGTATGTTGGCAATATGTGTGTGTGTGTTTGTGATATTTGTGTGATTCAGAGCATATCTGTGAATTCCCAACATGGTTCCTTCCATCAGTCGTGAAAGCCTTGGAATTATCCTTAGTGTCCTGTACAATTTGTATCTTCATAGGTTCATAGGTTCATACTAGGCTATCCACCCTAGGGCATTTGTTAGCCTAGCCAGAGTGTGTGTGGCTTTTGCCACCCCTTGCTATGTGAATATTATGGCCATTTATGATTTGCTTTGCTGTGCCTCTGTCTGGACATGACACAGTGAAGACCCCCAGTGTAACTCTACAATCATCCATCCACTTGGCAAGATTCCTGTTGAAGAGTGTCAGTGAGGGGCTCTGCCTAACATGGAGTGGGATTCTGGTCCAGGGTGTGGGGAGCCTCTGGATTATGTATCTGTCCCACCAGCACATCCTATTTCATTATTTGTTGAGGTTGATATCTCTCACTGTCACAGCTCCGATGGCTTTGTGTTTTCTGGGGTGGAGCATGTCCATTACTCCTGTGTTGGGCATGGCCTTCTACAACAGGCATGCAATGCCTCTGTGTAGGCAGTATGTGACTGCATTCAGCTGGGGTGTCTACAGCCAGGCAGCATATGACATATATTTGAGACCCTTTATCCTCTTGGTAAGGTACCTTTGAGGTCTTTCTAACTGCTGCAGGTGTCAGGTAAGGTACATCCCATATGAGGTATTGTACTAGATTATGGGTGTGATAAGAGAACAGTATAGGGGCACAATGACCTCTGTTGACGTAGATGTGAATCCTTTCCTGATACGGTGTCAAATGTAGACAGTCTTCCTAGCCACATTGGCAATGTGGGTGTCACATAACAGGTTACTGTCCACTTGTGTCCCTAGGTCCCTGGTTACTCCCTCCATACATAATGGTTTACCACCTATGTGGTAATTTGTGGTACCTTGTTTGGTATTTGGTGGGACATTCATACTGTCCAGTGTCTTCAGGATGGCTGGGTGGGGTTCCTGTGTGAGAGTGTGGTCTGTAGCATGCTACAGACTGTACAGCAGTCTTGCCTACAGTTAGTTGCACATGGGTGGACTCCAATGCCTTGTGCATTGTCAGTTACCTGGACGTATGGGTGTCTGTGCTGAATATGGATACTCACCCTCCTTTTATGTTTTGTTCCAGGTTTTGGGGCCATGACACATGATATGTGGTATAATCTGGTAGTGCTGGTGTGCTGTCAGGAGGCTTGCAGCAGGTTTCTGTCACTGCACAGACATCGATGTTCTCCATACTGGGGAAGGCCTTGGGAGCATGCATATTGGGGTTTATACATCTGGCATTGGTCAGCATTACCCTTATGTTTCTTTCCACTTATGTTTTCTAGGGTGGTGGGTCAGTCTTTTCGGCCTTGCCTACAAAAGGCTCTATGGAGGTGGCAAAGGCCTTATCCAATATCCAGACGCCCAGGGGTAACAGGTGCAAGCCATCCCAAGAACAGCTGCGTGACTTGCCAAGCATGACATCCCAAGCAGACAGACATTTTATCCCCTTGGAATGACACCAGTAAGTGTGCCACTTGCTATGACTGATCATTCCGTGTTTGTACTGTGGCATTATTCTTGGTAAGGGTAGGATGCTGCAAACGGTGAGTGTCATACCGGCCTGGACTACATAATCATAGAGCTCATCCATGTCTCTTTTCATGTAGTCTAGGGAGGTACATCTCAGGTCATTCACACCAGCATGGACTATGACTGCATCATATTTCTACTTGCTTTGGAGTGACCTGCATACTTCTGTTATGTGGTGTATTGTGGCAGCCTACAGGCAACTTACTGTACCCTTTCCCTTGTTCAGTCTGGTGTCTTGGGACAGCAGTGTGTCTGACTATGGAGTCACCTATTACAACTGTATCAGGCATGTTGTTTCTCCTTCTGGCCTGTGACTGTTTGGCACACCAGCTTTGTGTACTATGTGTTGCATGTGCTATGTTTGGAGGTTGTTTGATTGGGTGTCTGCTTTAGAGGCCTCTGTTGCTGTGCTGTGTTTGTGATTTGTGCCTCTGGGAATGTTTTTCTGTGTTTATGTGTTTGGTTTGCAGTTGTGATAGGTCTATGTGTGACTGTGTTTGTGGTGTGTGTGGTTACCTTCTCCTCCTGACTAGTTTTGGGAGTACTGAGTTGAGGGAGCTCAGCCTCCAGTTTGGATAGATGGTTGCATCTCCCACATATATTTGTATTTCTTGGGGGGAGTTGGGGGTTGTCTGTGTACTTGGGGCAGGTGTAGCATTGCCTCAGGATTCACAGATTCAACTTGTTGTGGCTTGCCTTAGTGGATTGTATGTGTGGACAGATTTTATTGCCATACTACTGATCAGTGATTACCTCATTGTTTATGTTTGCTCTATCATGTAGTAGCTTCCTCATTCTCTTGCATGGTTTGGTTATGGCTGGTGTCCACCATGCCAGACGCCTGCATGTATGGCATTGTGTCTTGTTTTAATTTAGGATTGCATAATCCAAGCATTCCTGGCAGTGTTCATGGAATGGCTGTATTACAGGTTCTGAGGTGTGGCCCATATTTTGCACCTGCACAGGACCTTTAATGGATTCCACATCAGTTTGGAGGAGTGCAAATATTGCTTTACACATGTTTTCCACTGTGGTTTTCTGACCAGGGACTGTGGTCAGGATGTGTATATCCAGTGTGATTACTCTATGGTCTGGTCTTACCAGTGAGCAATACACTTCTCATCTTGCCATCCAGTACCCATGTTGCTGATTATCACATCCAGTATGCTTACCCCTCTTGTGGGAGTGGTACGTTGTTCCTGGGCCTTTTGGTTTATGGATTCTATGAACTTTTGTCCTACACTGTTGTAGCTAGTATAATGCTCCCAGTCTATGTCTGGGTATTTTCAGTCACCCAATATAATGTGGTTTGGAGGAGTTGATATATTCATGTATTCCAGCATAGGCCAGGTGCAGTTCCTGGTGTTGGGACCGTAGTCTGTAGCAGGCTATTAACTGGGGGGCAGTTTTAGCCACTGTTACTTGACCATGGCTAGTCCATGCTGCTTTTTGTTGTGGTACCAACATGGGGGTGTGGTTATCCTTGACAATTCTTGCTAGTCACCCTCCTTTTGTAGCTTGTTCCATGTTTTGAGGCTGTACAGCACAGTATGAGGTGTAACCTGGTAGTGTTAGGGTGCTGTTGTGAGCCTTGACTCAGTTTTCTGTTACAGCGCGGATATCAACATTCTCCATACTGGGTGAGTTTAGACTGCATACATCTTGCTATTTCGACTTATCCCTTATCTTATTCTTATCCCTTCTGATACCTATGGAGATAGGTTTGTGTTTTGAGCCTTACCTATTCAGGGCACACTGTGGGTAACAACAGCCTTTGTCAGTATCCATACAGCCTACACTGATAGGTGCACGCCAGTCCTAGCAGGTGGAGCATCATGTCATGCTCAGCATGTCATCCCAGACTGGCACACACTGGATCCCCTTTGACTAACTGCGATACTTCAGTCAATTATTGCACTTGACCATCTCATTGTCATGTTGTAGCATGATGCTTGGTGAGGGTAGGATGTTAGTCAAGGTCCTCAGGTGTGCATATAGTACATGGTGTTACATTACTTAACACATAGCATTCATGCCTCAGGTGGTGCTGCAGGGCTGCCTCTGTCGGATGCGCATATTACACTTCCCTGTACATGTCTGAGAGCAGGTTGTGTCATGTTAGGCATCCCTGTTACTATATGAGTGAGTCAGAGAGGGGTATCATTCCCAGGGTTCCTACTGAGCCAGTGTATGTGCTATCGTTGCCTCTTTGCCAGGCCAGGGCATACTGGGCACGCCTCCTTCTGCCTACTGGGGCAGGCTCAGGTTGTTCCCCCTCCGAGTCACGCTCTGCCTGTGATGGCCCTGGCAATGGTGGGGGGCTGTTTGGCCCGGCCCTATGCTGGTCCTGCTGCAGCTGTTTTCACAAGATCATATTATGTAGCATAGCACATACCATGACAATTTGGGTACATGTAGTTGGTGTGTACTGCAAGGCTCCACCAGATGTGTCCAGACACCGGAACCGTGACTTCAGCAGCCCAAACACACGCTCTATTACATTACGTGTTAATGCGTGTGCCTCATTATTGCATTCCTGTTCAGGTGTGTGCGCGTTTCTGATGGGTGTCATCAGCCATGGCTCCAGTGCATAACCTGCATTCCCCACTAGGTGTCCGTGCGGGATGTCCCCATTGGCAAATGTCTGGTACAGCTGCGTCAAATGCCAGATGTGGGAATCATGGTAGCTCCCAGGACAGCCAGCACACACATTCATTATTATGCCCTGGGCATCACACATGACCTGGCAGTTGATGGAGGGAAGCCCTTGCGGTTGATGTATGCCCTACCCCACTCACGGCTGGTGCTTTGATGCGTATGTGCGCAGTCTATTGCACCCACTACCTCAGGGTATTCCGCTATTTGCTGGAAGAGGCATATTGCTGGCCAATACCTCACGGGCATTTGGGAAATATACATGATCACTGACATGTGCTGACATGGCATCCAGGAACTGGTGCAGTACCCTGGAGGCTGATGCCTGTGATATCCCCATCATATCACCAGTTGTTCTCTGGAAGGTACCTGTTGCTAGTATTCTTAGGCCAACACATACCTTGGTTTCCACTGGGATGGGTTCCCCTCTGTTGGTTCTGTGTGTGAGTGGCCTGCACAGCTCCACTATTTGCTGCAGAGGGTCTCTGTCACTCTATAGAGCTCTACTATCTCCAGGAGGTCTCTGTCCACTCTATAGAGCTCTACTATCTCCAGCTCATGTAACCCATAGTAGGTGACCCTGGGCCTGTACACTCTTCTCCATCTCCTCACTGTGGGTTGTCTGGTACCATCTGCATTGTCACCACCCGCCTATCAGCAACCGTCGCCTATGTCTCATTATCACAGCTATGGCAGCCCCTAACATTTCTGCTCTGAGTTCAGCTTTTTCAGTTTTCACTTCTGATAACTTAACTCCTGTCTTGCAGTGTCTCTTGAGAGAAACATCCTGCACTGCTGTTTGCAGAGTTTTAAGTGCTGGGCTGGGCTACTATTCTGCCTGTGTAATTGCCTGCATCTAATTGTTTTCACCTGCTAGCTCCAGCAGTATTCCCTACTAGCTTCCTACTAAATCTGTTACTTCCCTTTTCCTCTCTGTTTCCTCAGGGAGGAGCCGTGTGCAAACCAGCAGAAACACGCTCACAGTGGCTTACACGCGTGCACACATGCTTACACGGTTCAGAATCTACTTATTCGGATTAAACCGCGCGCACGTCTGTGCAAACAGTGTTAAACATCTCCCAACATGCTCCCACATGCTCAGTCTGTCTTGCACACGCGACGACACTGCCTTTTCGCTCGCTTCACAGTGCGCTGCGTCTTACGCAGCAAAAAGATATACACCCAGCAAGAAACTTTGGTGTAGGCAACAGTGTACACCTTCCATTTCTTGACTTTCTCATGCTTATTTAGTGGCACACCTCTTTCCATGATATCTGTCTGACATCTGTCATGTAACTCTGACATCCAATGAACTGCATTTCTTTCTACCATTCCCCCCTGTGATGTCACCTATCTCCTACTCTTTCCTCCCCCTTCTGTAACTCTTACACTACTCAGACTGTGCTCATTTTTTTATGTGACAGTGGAATTCGGTATCCTAACACTCATTTGCATCAGATTGCCTACTAATGCTTAATTACATCTCTTAGACTCAGCTTCCCCCCTTAGCAACCACTATACGGTGGCCATGTTGGTTTTGGTCTGCTGGTCCCTGCATTGACATTCCATGTATTGCATGAAAACCCATTTGTGGGTTTATAACCCTTTTTTATACAGTTTAGCGTGTGGCTTGCGGGGCTGGGTTCAACTTGACAATGCATACCAAAAATTATATTTATTTTATTTATACGAGGTGCAGCCTTGTTTGCAGCGGGGCTCGCTGTAAACTTTCACCTGTCGCCAAAAAAAGTATATTTCATTTTGTTTGTTTTGCAGCCAGTACAGCGCATTTCGGGCCATGCTGGGTTTAAACTTCGGCAATCGCCAAAAAAAAATTATATTTTTAATATATTTGCATCAGGTTACTTTGCCAGTGGCCACATATTTGGCCATTAGCATGCTGCCTGACACATATGCACCCTTTATTTGGAGCTGACATGGCTCCATTGCAGTTTTTGCAGAAACTTACTCAGTTGTCAACTGAGTACATTTCTGCAGTTAAAACGGCTCTTACACGGGCTGTTCTAGGCTTCCTGGATCGCTAATCATCCTCATTTGCATGCTATTCGGCTGCAAGTGAGGTGATTAGCTTATCCACGCCCACTCCATGTAAGAGCCGTTTTAGCTTGTCTCTTACATGGACTTTGGGCTGTTCCTGGATCGCGAAGGCTGCATGGAGTCTTACACTATTCTTAGACTCCGTGCAAGCCTTCATGAATCCAGCCCAATATGTATGAAATGTACAAGAAATAATGCTGAAGAGAGAGTCATTTCTAGAGGTGTTAAGAAGTCATTTCTAGAGGAGTTAAGTAGTAGGCAAAGGGGAAGTAGGGAAAATATGATTTAAAGTGAGGAGAGAAAAAGGCTAGGTGGGTAAAGTGCAAAGGCTAGGTGGGTAAATTGCAAAGGCTAGGTGGGTAAAGTGCAAAGGCTAGGTGGATAAAGTGCAAAGGCTAGGTGGGTAAAGTGCAAAGGCTAGGTGGGTAAAGTGCAAAGGCTAGGTGGGTAAAGTGCAAAGGCCAGGTGGGTAAAGTGCAAAGGCTAGGTGGGTAAAGTGCAAAGGCTAGGTATGTGAAGTGCAAAGGCTAGGTGGGTAAAGTGCAAAGGCTAGGTGGGTAAAGTGCAAAGGCTAGGTGGGTAAAGTGCAATTGCACTTGCACTTAGAGAATAAGTAGGAATGGATGTGTGATTTGAAGTTGTTAGTGTTTTCAATAGTTCATAGAGAAGAAGGGAGAGAGTTCCATTTTTTGGCTAGGGAAAAGGACAGGAGGTGCCATCCAACAGAGCGGGTTGGTTTGTAGACAGTGAGAAGGGTTAGGTGGAAAGATCTAAGTGGCCTATTAGGAGTGTAAGGTTGTAGGAAGTTGGAAAGAGCAGGGCATATGGTAGGGTTAAAGAATAGCTTATAGACAGTAGTAAATTGGAGATAGTCCAGATGGTTGGGAAGTTCTAGCCAGTTAAGAATGTGGAGGGCAGAGCAATGGTGGGAGGTGTGTTTGGCTTTTATGGCAGACTTGGAGATTTTATTGTAACAACTTTCCATTTTGGAAGAGATTGAGGCAGATAGGTTAGTTAGTATGGGTGCACCATACATTAGAGTGGGGAGAAGGTAGGTGGTAGCAGAGGTTTGTCTAGTAGAAGGAGTGAGATGGTGGATGTTTCTATATAGTAGGCCAAGTATTGTAATGGTTTTTTTTGATGTTTAGTTGAATATGTGTGTCAAATTTTAGGTGTTCATCTATGGTGACCCCAAGTAGTTTAGCATAGGGAACAATTTCTATAGTAGAATTGTTGTGGCTTCTGATTTGGAAATAATTATTATCAAGTGGGCAGGATTTTAAAGGAGTAAAGTGTAGTATTTTAAATTTGTTAGCATTTAGAGATAAATGGTTTTGCAACATCCAGTCCTCAGTGGCAGAGAAGGTGGTTTGTGTGTAAGATTGAAGTTCTGGGAGGTTGGTGGCTCTGCAGATTAATGTGGAGTCATAAGCATATTGTACTATTTTAGTATTTTGGATGGCTGAGTGGAAATTATTGACAAAGATGTTAAAAAGCATAGGCCCAAGAATAGATCCTTGGGGAATTCCAGTAGGGGTGGGAAGGAAGTCAGAGGTGCCTTTCTTCCATTTTACAGCTTGAGATCTATCAGATAGATAACTTGAAAACCAAGACAGGGAGTTGTGAGAAAGGTTAAGATTAGCCAGATGGATGAGGAGATGGGTATGGGAGATAGTGTCGAAAGCTTTGGAGAAGTCTAGTAGAACAGTAGAAATGATATTTCCGGAGTCACGGGCATGGTTGACTATCTCTAAGAATGAGAGAAGAGCAGTAATAGTACTATGGCCAGAGCGGAAGCCATGTTGAGTTTGAGAGATTAGATGGTTTGTGGTTAGGAAGGGCATTAGTTGGGTGTGAACACATTTTTCCAGTATTTTAGATAATGGGGAGAGGATGGCTATGGGGCGAAAGTTAGAGGTATTATTATTTTTACCGCCTTTGTGAAGAGGATGTATAAAGGCAGAATGCCAGAGCTTGGGGACATAAGATTCTTGTATGGATCTGTTGATTAAGATACTAATGGGGAGGGCGATGCCATCTGCAGCAATTTTTAAGAACTTAGAGGGAATGTTATCTGGGGCATTGGAGCATGGTTTCAGCTTGCTGAGGAGTTTTTTTATGTAGGAAGTTGGAATTGGATTAAGTTCAAAGGTGGGGGGGTTGGGTTTAGAAGCTGGGGTAGAATGACTAGCTTGTAAGGTGGGGTGTTTGGGAAGGATTTAGTTAGTTCAGCAATAGAGTTAATAAAGAAGGAGGTGAAAAGAGAGGTGATTTCTGCATCGGTCTTAGTAGTATCAGGGAAGGGTTGTTTTTAGTGCCTGGGTGAAGGAATGAGTTGATGGAGTTCCAGAACTGTTTGGGGTTTGTGGAGTGGTTGGTCTGGAGTTTCATATAGTAGGATTGTTTATCCTTGATTATGTGTCTTTTGGTGAGGTTGTGGAGTTGCTTGTATTTAAGGAGGGTTTCAGGAAGTTTATTGTGCTGGGAATGTTTCCAGCATTTATCTCGCTGTTGCATAAGTTTTTTGGTTTCCTTGGTTAGCCATGGTGTGGGGTTGGGTTTGACTCTAATAGATCATGGAGGTGCTTGGGTATTAAGTACATTTAGGAAGCTGGAATTGAAGTGATCAACAGCGTTATCTAGACGGAGTGTTTTTAGAGTGTTCCAGTTAGTTTGCTTGAGGGTGTTAGAGAAGGTTGTAGGGTTAAAGTTAGTAAGGTTATGAGTATGAATATAATGGTGCTGGTGAAGAAAGCAATGGGTTGTTCAAAGGATAAAGGCAGGCAGGTGGTCACTAATAGAATCAGGAAGGATACCCGAGTCTAAAAATGTTGTTAGGGTGGGTAGTTAGTATCCAGTCCAGAGTGGATCCTGGAGGTTTGGTTTTGTTGGGTCTGGTGATAGTTAGTAAACTGGGTGAGGTTGAAGAGATTGACAGATATGGTGGGATTTTGGTTGTTAATTTTATTCCAGTCTAGGTTGACGTCACCTAGAATGTAGGTCTCTAGGTGAATATTAGTTGAGGCCCATTGGAGGATATCTTCTAAAGTAGTAGTGTTGTTACCTGGGGGAATATAGAGGGCTATGATACAGATACTTTTATGAGTGTTCATTTGTAGTATGCCTATGACAAGTTCTGTATTGTTAAATTGAGGAGTGGGATTTGGGTAAGGAATAATGGGGAGGGTAGTAGAGAATACTAAGGCTACTCCTCCACCTCTTCTATTCATGTGGTCATATCTAATGGTTTGGTAACCAGGGGGTAGAATTTCTGAGTCAGAGATGCATGGTTTTAACCAAGTCTCGGAGATGGCTACTATGTCTGTTTTTTTCTGGTTAAGCCAGGCATGGAAGTTAGTTACTTTATTTTGTAAACTTTGGGCATTTAGAGTAACTAATTTAAGGCTTTTGTGGCTGGCAGTTGTGATGGATTTTGGAGGGATTGTGTTGTTTATGGAATTAGGTCCAGGGTTATGGTGTATATCACCTGCTAGAAGTAGGTGGATGAAGAGAGGAGGTAGTAAGTGGTTAGGTTTTACTTTTGAGTGCAGTGGATGATATTGAAGAGGTTTAGGGAAGTTGTGTTTTGCTAATGTGGGTAAGATCTTTGGTTTGAAGTAGTAGAGGTGGTTGGGCTGGACTAATGAGGCTGATATGGTGTGGAAGTGAGGTATTGTAAGGGTGAGATGGGGGCTGGGAAAGGTGCAGTGGGATGTGAGAGAAGTGGGAGGAGGAGTGGAGAAATAGGAGGTAGTATGGAAAAGTAGAGTTAAAGTTAAAGTTAGCAAGGTATTAGTGGGGGTTAGAATGGTAGGTGGTGAAGAGTTCATAGTGAGATGGTATAAGTGTAGAAGATGGAGTAAAGAAGGAGTAATAGTGAAGGGGAGGTAGAAGGTATGGAGTGAACAAGGGGAGAGGAGTAGAGTACAGAGATTTGTATAAGTGGTGTGGCTATTAATTGAGGGGTGGGGGTAAGAGGAGGATGGGGTAGAGAGAGGAGGACTATGAGTGGAGGGGAAGAGGAGGGAAGGTGGCTTTTGGCAAGAATAAATGTAGGAGTACTGGGGGCGGGTGGGATATGGGGGCATGGTAGGGGAGCGGAGTGAGCCTGCAGGGCGGACGGAGTGGGTAGAGCCAAGAGAGGAGAATCCTGCTGGAGAAAAATAATCTGTGAGAGAGGCTATGGACAAGGGCTAGTCCTGCTGAACTGGGTAAGTGTTGATCTAGGGGAAACACTAAGGGCAGGGCCAGAGAATGACTGGCTGGAAAATAGAATAACTAGATTAGTAGCTCATGCGATGTAATTTAGGAAAGTAGCATAAGTAGAATACATTTCCTAGGGTGTGCTGACATCTAATGGTGGAAATGGGGTAGTGCTTGGGTGCTAAAGACTGAGATATACCTATGGGATACAGGGGGCTTTGTAGGAGGGATGTGAGGGCTTATGGCTTAAAGTATTTAGGTTGCACAGTACATGCATTCACCTTCAGGAAAATATGAAATGACCTCCCAGCTTCTGAAAATTCTGATTTTTTTTTGTAATCAATGTGGATTCTATTAATTTAATTTTGAAAGAAAGTTCAAGCAGCTTGCCTACCTAAGGACATTTTCCAAAGACCTGTATAAGATAGATAAGGTACACCATAGTTGGTTATGTTTGTTAAATATGCTGTACAGTCCTCACACTGTACTAATGTATGCTGAGGAGCAGGTTAGATTCTTTATTACCTTCCAGAAGCAATAAACAACCATGGAAGCATTGTGATGTGGTGGTAGGAATGAATAGTGCTATATGCAATAAATGTTATGCTTATATCAATCAGTGCTCACTTAAGTGTTGACAGAAAGTCATAAATGAACAAGAATAGATTAATGTTCTCAGTGTCTGACTAACATGTAGAACTGATGCCATTATCAAAACATTGTGATGCACACACCTTGAGAGTGGCCATGGTGCCCTCACCTGGCAGAAGGTAGACCTGTGTCAAGCACTGTAACTGAGGTACATAACACAAGAACACTACATACATATGAGATGATGCAGTACCCACAACCAACATAATATAACAGTGACAATCAGAGAGCCTTGTGAAAAACTAGGGAAACTTATGAATTTGCACATTTATCCCTGGGCTGATAAACCTGCTGTAACCATATGTAATGACTCTAGTCAAAAAATCTGTGATAAATACTGCAGAGTCACAAAATTGTTTACAGTCCCTTCACACCACATGATCCAGAGACCTCAACCTCATTATCACAATCAATAGAACATGCTGGAGGGACAGGTTCATAACCCAGAGACTGCCCATGCTCTGGAACAGACTTATCATACATGTCAAGCAGAGCACCTCACTATCCCTCTTCAAGAGAAATCTTGATGAGTGGATGGGAAATAGAAAGTTCACCCCGGGGATCACCCCACTGGCTCTACTAGATAAAGGCACTGGAAACTAACGTCGCGCGGCACAATGCCAGGGCACTTCTATGGGCTAGGCTTGTAAAGGCTCCAGGGCCATTAGCCTAGTACACACCTATGAACTTATGAACAAGCATGCATGATGCTGGAGAGTGGGCTTCATCATGAAGGAACGTTCAGATCTTTAGTTGAATCGGGGGGTGTGGTATAGTATACATTGCTCAAGGCTGCAAGGATTGCTGCTTTTGTCTGTTTTGTCTTGAATAATGCAGAAGTACATATATAGATTTTTCATTTAATGAAGTATAATGTATATTATGATGGCAACTGGAAGTATAAGCGGTGTGTCATACATAACTACAAAATAGTGTGGACGATTCAGTATTCAGTGGATAGGTTTGAAAACATATTGCAGAAGAACTGTAAGATGGCATTAAGTAATACCTTGCTTGAGATAGTACAGGAAGTTGACAATCCTTCAGTATTGTCAGGAGTGGCCTTAGGTCAACTGGTGTCCTGCAAAATGAATGTTACGGCACATGGCCTGTGAGTTCAGGAAAGGAGGCCATATATTGTGTGTAGTGGTGTCAGAAATTAATTTGTTGTATCAGAAACAGCTACATGTAATAGGAAACAGTATTAGCAATTATAATGCTACAAGAATAACCTTAACGTATGCAAACCATGGAAGTAGTCAGTTTACAACTGGCTGTGGGTATGTGTTGCCTTGACACATGTGATAGCTCTACATGTAGGATTTATGGAGCCGCCACCAGTCTGAATGGCCAAAGTGGGACCTGCTCTGTAGACATGTCAGACGTACCAGGGCAGAACAAACCTACAGCCATGCATAGTACAGCAATATACATATCTGCACAAATCAAAGCATAGTCTAGCAGCTGTAAAGTTGCTTATGCTATTACATATAACATATCGACGTGTCAGGTATACAAGACCTGTAACAAGCAACCACTACAGACACGTAGAATATGAGAATGTCCCCTAATCAGGACAGTTGCAATGGCTAGAGTATCATCACATGACATATGCCTAATGAGGGACTGTCCCATGCAAAGTGGGAAAGGTGTCATTCCTACAGTCTCCCGTCATGTAATCTGAAAGGTGGAAAATGTACTGTAGGTATGCGGTAGCATGACTCGCCAGACAGCTGCGTTAACACAATCATATTCACATGTCAACATTGCAGAGTATCGGTTCCCATGTATCAGGCAGATGGGAGCAGATCATATGAGGAACACGCATATAATATGATTACGTCACTGGACAGGCCGCCGAGTTCGTACAGTCGAATGCCTGCCGTCGCCAAATGGTTAGACATACCCGATACTATAGTCATGTAGTGCGATGTAATACGCATCACAAGGGATCACGCACACCCAGTGTGAGTGACAAATGTAAGCAGAAATGTTGGTAAGCAAGCGGCTGTAAGCGTGTTTGTCTACCAGTATGCCAGTAGTGCACTGTCAAAGAAATGTGGAGTCTAAACGGGTAAAAGGTGCTGTAACCAGAAATCAGCAGTGCTTAACACTGTGCAAGCCCACGCACAACTGCTCCCACCTGCTGGAATGTGCCTTACTCAGTCTGTATCCAAAGGCGTCAGTCTGTCCGCAAACAAAGAACCACCCTATTCACGTGTTGGTAGCAGTACCCTGCGCACAGCACATAGCTCATGTGAATTAACAATAGACCATGGCATATGTACAGACAATAGACCACACACACACCATGCAGCACAGTCATCCAACAGTATAGCAATGTACTGGCAGATATGTCCGGACCACTGGTGTATGCATGTCTGTCCGTCCTGTGTGTCAGTGTGTGAGCATGCCCAGTATGACTGTTACGCATGTTGTTGACCAACATTACCATCATCAGCTCTGAAGCAAAAATGAACAGGCACGACCACTGGAAACCAGATTCCGTTGACCAACTTTAATCCAAAACCAAAGGTTAAAAACTGCATTAACGCCTTATCCACAAAAAAACAGAATAGCATTTTCGTCAGATTCAATGACTTCATCAGATAACCCATTCAATACTCTTTACCATGTATTTATAGCAAGCAAAATTATTTAATTAACAAATGATTGAATAATTGATGAAACAAGTTAATTGATTAATTCCCTCTCATTTCTTTTAAAAAAAGACACAGTGCCCCAAAACATGAATATGTCTGTCGTTTTCTCCTTGATGGAATGTTTTACTAACTCATAGAGTAGTAGTTTAAATAGGAATACAGATGTAAAACGTATGTTAAAATATAAAATATAAAATGTGAATATGAAATATAAAACATATATAGACAATGAAAGTTCATGTAACTTGATCAGTATGACCTATCAAGTGTCCAGTTAATAAATATTACTATAAAATTGCAGTTAAAACCTAAATGTTTAAATGTTAAAATGTTAAAACCTATTTTATTCTGAAGGACAAAGACCATTTTAAAAAAAACTTTTCATATAAAAACACATCCCAAAGTGTAGATAAACAAATAAACAAATCTTAATCATATAGTTATAAAAGGCTGAAACAATATATCAGAAAAAACTTAGTACATAGTGACATCTTGTGGTGGAGAACCTTAATTGCAGCTTCTACTTATAATTTAGCTGCTTTTAGTCTCAGTAGTGGCAAAATAGATATATTATCATTCAGACCAGGAAATTTGTCTGAATTCAAGGTCAACTGCCACCACATCTCTCTATATTCGACTCTGTCTTCCCACGGTCCACCTCTGATGTCTTTCTTGATTTGTTCTATTACTAAAAATTTAAAATCATATTCCTTACATAACTTGCTATGTTTAAAAAGTGCATTGCTTTCCTTGCCAGTAGAAATATCATACATATGTTAGTAAATCCTTCTTTTAAGTGCCCTCTCCATTTTACCTATATAGAAGGATTTACAAAAAATACAAAGGGCTAAATATATAATACCCTTGGTCTCACAATTAAAATATTCAGGGCTATTTATCCATTTTTTTCTACTTTCAATATAGAGCCCTTCTTTATTTAAAACATGGCAACATTGACTACAACGCCCACATTTGAAAGTGCCTTTTTTGTTTCTGTTTCTACCTCGTTCATGTTTATTTTCTAACATATTGCCCAAACTTTGGGGGTTCTTGTATATCACTTTCCTAGGGATTTTGTTTAAACCATCAATATCAGTTAAGGCCACAAATCTATCCCATTCTTTAAAAAATATATTTCTAATCCTGTTGTTCAGTCCATTATATTCCAATACCAATGCCCGTGTAAGCTCATCCCCATTATTTATATCCTTCCCAGGCCCGTTAACATTTCTTACTTATCCTTCATCATTAATCCGCTCCGTCCCATTAGTGAGAAATATAGGGGCAAATCTATCTTTCCTTCCTTTTTCAACTTCTTTTCTAATTCCTTTAATGAATTTGGCAGGGTAACCTCTTTCCTTAAACATATTTTCCAGTAGATCACCATTCTCTTTGAAAATCTACATCCGAACTAGTCATCTTGCTCCCTCTAACAAACTGCCCTTTGACTATATTTTTCTTACAATGTTTAGGATGGGCACTTTGATAATGTAAAAAGGAGTTGCAATAGGTGTCTTTCCTATATATTTTAGTCTCATACTTGCTATCTTTCTTGTACAATTCCAAATCCAAATATGTCATATTATTATGAGATATCTTGTGTGTAAATTTCAGAAAACAGGTGGTATTATTGATATATTCTAAAAACTCATGTAGTTTTTCTACCCCTGCTGTCCAAAAAATTACAATATCATCCAGGAACCTTTTGTAAAGGATCCAACAGGATTTATATTCAGATTTGATTATATATTTCTCCTCCCATTTAGCTAGGACAAGGTTAGCATAGGAGGGGGCACAGGCAGCCCCCATTGCAACTCCCCTAACCTGCTGGAAGAATTCACCCTTGAAATGAATATAATTGTATTTCAGAACTAGGTTGATAAGCCAAAGACTGGCTAATTTATAGTTGTGGGTCATACTTCCGTATTCAAAGACAATTTCCTCCAACATTTCTTTACCTTCCTGGTGGGGAATGGAGGAAAACAAGTCAATGATGTCAATAGTGATGAGTAGTACATTGTCCTCCCATCTACACTTATTAAGGTCCTTCAATAAGTCCCATGAATCTTTCAATATATATGTTCTGTTGGTCCATATAGGTTTAAATTTTAAATCAACATATTTGGCTAGGGCTTGAGTGTTCGACCCTTCCGCTGACACAATGGGACGTAGTGGGGGATCCTCTTTATTTTTATGTATTTTCAGGATCCCAAAAGCCGTCGGAATTCTTGGCTTCTCAACTTTAAGATATTTATAACTGTTAAGGTCTATCAATTCTTCCTGTAACATATCAAACAGATCCATGTCAATTTTATTGTATGCTATATTAATCTCATTTATGGATGCAGTAACATATCTGTCTTCATCCCATAAAAGGGAGTACATCTTACTATCGTATAATATGTTATCCATAATTACGATGCCTCCCCCTTTGTCAGGCTTCATAACTCTAATATCGGAATTATGCTTCATAGTATCTAATAATTCTTTTTCCTGTTTAGTAATATTCTCTTCCCATGTACAATTATTACCATACTTCCTAATTTCCCCCTCCATAACCTTTTCAAAATTTTTCAACTGGGGGTGGAGAGGGGCATTATAAGTGCTTTTTCTTTCCAAAGTATCCATACATAAAGGATGACTACTGGGAAGTGTAATACTAAGATTCACTTTCCTCAGGAATAATTTAATATCCAGGATACTATTGGTAGCATCCCCATTACTGCAAGGTATAAATTTTAATCCTTTGGAAAGTAAGGTGAAATGTTCTTTAGTTTAGTGACCTTACTAAAATTATAGATAGAAAAATTATCCCAAGTATAGCAATGTCCATCAATAATTATGTCCTCATGACAAAAGGTATTAAAATCACTAAAATCAGGGTGGGTTGGGCGGGTGTTCAAAATCTCCCCTCCCCCTTCTCCCTCCGTTCTTCTGAAAATTTGTGTATTGCGGAGCCTGTCTATTCATTAATCTTTCCGATCTTCTTAAAGGGGGGAAGGCCTCATCATACTCCCTGTCATAATTCAAATACCTTCCATCCCTATTATTTTGGCCATCTACATTGAATTCTGTATCAAAATTGGCTTCTCTATCTTGATACCCTTGATCATAGGAATTAATATGGTGACTAAGTCCCCTAGGTTTTGGGTAACAGGTTTGGTTTTCATATTCTTTCAAATCCCTTTGCAATTTTTTCATCTTCCTATTAATTATGTCATTACATTTCTGATCAACATCTTTTCTTAAATCATAATATTTTTTCTTTTCATCATGTATTCCAAATAGTAAATCATTCTTAATAAACTGGTCCACTTCCTCCATGTCTCTTTGCAAACCTTCCTGAACTCTAACATTTTCTTTAATTATTAGCCTGAGGACATCCAGACCACATTTGTTGAACACCTCACAAAGTTCTTTATAATATTCAGTATTAAAGGAAACATTGTTAGGGAATTTAAACACACGTAGGCCCTTAGGCACAATGTCCTTCGAAATACATTCCTTTAAGTTTTCATTCTCAATAGTTAAGGAGCGAAACTTAAACATTAATTTATTCAAATAATCCAGTTTGTTCTTATAAGTCCCATCCTTAACATAATGCCGCTCACCATTAGGTCCATTGGGATTGGCGTGAAAATTAAAAGAAGTTTTAGATTGCAACCAATCCTTAATATCTTTAAGGTGAAAATCACCAGAAAAAACAGTACCTTGACCAGGCGTATTGTTGCCTCTCGTTCCATGGCCATTAGGTTGAAAAATGCTGGGTGTTTTGTCAGGCTGGAAAGTATCTACAGGGTCGCTGACGTCCACATCACCACCAATAAGCTCCCCTTGTGCATTGTGAATATTTCCTACTGTGTTTCTTCTGTGGCGCGAAGGACCAGGACAAGGCTGACTCGTGGTAGTTCCCAAAATGGACCGACTGAGAGGTGTTAGGATGTTGATCAACTCCATGAGTTGACCGATGAGTTTACAGGTTAGTCCCACTTCATCGGAATTCCTCACTTCTGGTGGGGGCGTGCCATCCATCTCGCTAGTTACCGGTAAACCAAAAAACAAACAGTACTAACGCCAAAAGGCACAAGAAAGTCCAAAAACAGCTCCAAAGCAAAAATGAACAGGTACGACCACTGGAAACCAGATTCCGTTGACCAACTTTAATCCAAAACCAAAGGTTAAAAACTGCATTAACACCTTATCCACAAAAAAATGTTTTATATTTTATATTTTAACATACATTTTACATCTGTATTCCTATTTAAACTACTACTCTATGAGTTAGTAAAACATTCCATCAAGGAGAAAACAACAGACATATTCATGTTTTGGGGCACTGTGTCTTTTTTTAAAAGAAATGAGAGGGAATTAATCAATTAACTTGTTTCATCAATTATTCAATCATTTGTTAATTAAATAATTTTGCTTGCTATAAATACATGGTAAAGAGTATTGAATGGGTTATCTGATGAAGTCATTGAATCTGACGAAAACGCTATTGTGGTTTTTTGTGGATAAGGCGTTAATGCAGTTTTTAACCTTTGGTTTTGGATTAAAGTTGGTCAACGGAATCTGGTTTCCAGTGGTCGTGCCTGTTCATTTTTGCTTCGGAGCTGTTTTTGGACTTTTTTGTGCCTTTTGGCGTTAGTACTGTTTGTTTTTTGGTTTACCAACATTACCATCATACCATCATGCGTGTGAGCATGCCAAGTTTGGACAACTGTATCGCATGTGTCACATGTCCAGATAGTCAGTACTGTGACAGTACTGTGTTGCCGACCCCTCTGTTCTACACAGACAGGTGTCATGCTGTGTCTGCAGGGTAGCTAATGGTCATGTGGCATTGACATCCAACCGCATCCACAGTCCTACACAGCACCGTGGGTGGCGCACATGACTCTCACATGTGTAGGTTGGATGGGGGCACAACTGACAGTTGTACACATCTGCCACTACTGTACTGGTATGCCAGGTACTCCATGTCAGTGTGTGGACCTACCTAAATTGCCGGTTGGAGGGATACCAATGTACGTCAGATCCCAGAGTGAAATACCAGCACAGTGGTGTTGGATGTCCTAGCTTTCACAACCTACATCAAACTGCCTGGCCTGCTGTAGTCTGTGTGTGTCTTTGGGGGTTGGGGTCATTCATTGGGCATATCCATAGGCCATTGTATATCATTTGTCTGTAGTGGCCCACACCTGTCCAGCTGCATGGAACGTGTGTGGGCTGTATGGACACACATGATGTTTATCCCATATTCCGCAGTGGCTTAGGACACCCTGTGTACTACTGGCTACCATTGTGACCCCCGTATGTGCTACAGATGTCATGGTGGCACTATGGACGTGTACTGTCTGCTGCCCTAACATTCGGCCACCAAAGTCTCTTGTATGCTCACATACATACCATAGCAATGGGTAAATACACATTCTAATACAACTGCCAATTTTTAGGTTGATAGACGTACCATCGGGGTGCTCTGGACCTGAGGATGGTGCTGGAGGGCTGCCTATGTTGGATGCCCACAGTGCACCTCCTATACATGGCTGAGCACAGGTAGTGTCATGTTCTGCATCCATTGTATTGTGTGTGGGTCAGAGAGGGGACATCCCTGGGTACCTACTGTGTCAGTACATATGCCTTGTGTTGCCTCTTTGCCAAGGGCTGGTCATACTGTGCATGGCCTTTCACCGACTGGGCCCTGATCAGGTAGTTCCTTCGTCAAGTCACACTGTGCCTGTACAGGGCTTGGCAGTGGTGTTGGGCCATGTGACCTGCCCCATGCTGTTCCTGCAGCAACCGTTACTGCAGGATCACTATGTGTAGCATAGCAAATACCATAACAAATTGTGTGCATGTAGCTAGTGAATACTGCAGGGCTCCACCTGATGTGTCTGGATACCAGAACCATGAACTGAGCATCCCAAACACATGCTCAATTACATGTCCTGCCTGTGCATCCACCTCATTATGGTGTATGTGTTCAGGTGTGTGTGCATTGCTGCTGGGTGTCATCAGCCACAACACCAGTGGTTACCCAGCATCCCCCACTAGGACACTGTAGGGGATGTCCATATTGACAAAGGTGTGGTACAGCTGTGTTAGAAGCCATATATTGGAATCATCATAGCTTCCAGGGCAGACAGCACACACATTCAATGTAATGCCCTGCCCATCGCATATGGCCTAGCTGTTGGAGGGTATGCCCCTGCAGTGACTGTAGGCCCTACCCCACTCACTGGGTGGTGCTTTGATGTGTATGTGTGTGCAGGCTATAGCACCCAGTACCCCAGGGTAGTCATCCATGTGGTTGAAGAGATGCATATTGCTGGTCTGCTAATCACGTGTGTTGAGGACATGTACGTGCTCACTAGCATGTGTTGACATGGCGTCTGTGAAGTGGCGCAATACTCTGGATGCATATGCCTGTGAGATCCCCATGATATCCCCAGTTGTGCTGTGTGAGGTACCTGTGGCTAGTATACCCAGACCAACACATACCGAGGTATCCACTGTGATGGGTTTCCCTTGGCCTGTTTGATGTGTCAGGTGTGGCAGGCACAGGTCAACAAGCTGCTGTAGGAGGTCTCTGTCCACCCCACAGTGCTCCACCATCCCCAGCTCATGTAGCCCCTGGCAAGTCACCCTGGGTCTATAAAGTCTTATGTCACCCCAGTAAGGGATGTTCGGCAGCATACACATCCTCACTGCCCTCAGCCTCCTGCACATGATGGTCTATGTTGCCTGCTGCAGCCCTACTCATTTGGTTGGATTGTGTCATGAAATGTCCCCGCAGGTATACACTGGTGGTGTAGAGTGCAGAAGAAACCTGTGTGTATGATGCTTGCTCACATTACCGTACTGTTCAGGTGCGGGCTGGCCATGTCATCTGCTGATTGTGCTGATCATCACCTGTTTGTGCGGCCTGTACACCCTGACAACCCCACCACTGCTGTTGTCCCTCCCAATGTCAGCAGGCAAGTATAGACACACCCCTAGCTTAGGTGTGTTAAGGCAGGAGCACTCCTGAGGGACAGTTCTGCAATGTATGTACAGTATGCCTGACCCCCCCCCCTCCCATGCTGTCAACTATATTCGAGCCCTGCACCCTGCTAACTACACACATACACTCCAGGTATCTGCATCACACCCTGGGGATAAATGGGATACACTATTGTCAATCTCATCTGCATAGTGTAGTCTTCTAATGAATAGTTATACGACCCATACCGAACCTCCAAATTAATAACCACTGCTTAGCGTCACTCAGATCCATACACAACTGGTAACAGGTGCCTTACTATCACCATATTCAATGTCCCATGTTCTTCCCAGCAACAAAATAACCGGTGTCTACACGATTACAACCCGGGACCCTGCACACAACAGATGATGTGCATTACCACTATGCCATGGCAGATATACATACATCCCAGGTTATCACGTACAGATCATCCTGCACATACATTCAATAGTGCTGATGTCCCCAGACATATATGTTTATATCTATGTCTATCTCTCCATATCCACATATATCATATATATTATTTGTATACATATATACATAGATATACATACACACATATGTAGATATTGCATTTATATCACAACAGCGGTCCACATGACAGCAAAGCATTAGACAGGCATGAAAAGGAAACTACATGTGCCACCTGCATCATGTAGTTAGTGTTGTTACTATCAAGGCATGTGTGTTCTGTTGTGTCACATGGGTCAGACTGTATTAAGGGTAAGTGTAGGGCTGCTGACATTTACTCACCAGACCTGTTGGTGAATGTATGTGTTGACAACCCAATGTCTTGGCAGAATATGTGGGCAGTGGACACTATATAGGTCAGCAACAAAACACACTGAACATATCCCGCAGCTAGCCACCCACAGATATCACATAGGGTATAACTGCCAAACACACACACCTACCATGCTGTGGAATCAAGCACCTAACTGTCTAGTCTTTCACACTACAGCATTACGCAGTAACAGAATGCACTACCGAGTTTCAGCATCACCGCACTCCCAGAGGCATACTTCTAGGTGGATGACATCATCTGCAAAGACGCCGATAGGGAATGTATGGAGAGGAGCCATCTAAAAGGATTACTCTGTCCCTAGGCAGCTGGAAACACACACACTTGGCAGGGCGTCGAACACACACCAAACTACCTTATCACACTACAGCATTATGCAGTTACAGAACGTGCTACCGAGATTACTGGAACACAGCACTCCCAGAGGCATACTTCTAGGTGGATGACATCATCAGCAAAGGCAAAGACACTGATTGGGAATGTATGGAGAGTGAGCCATCTAAAAGCATTACTCTGTCCCCAGGCAGCTGGAAATGCACACACTTGCCAGGGCAGGGATTCAAACATACACCTAACTACCTTATCACACTACAGCATTATGCAGTTACAGAACGCGCTACTGAGATTACTGGAGAACAGCACTCCCAGAGGCATACTTCTAGGTGGATGACATCATCAGCAAAGGCAAAGACACCGATTGGGAATGTATGGAGAGTGAGCCGTCTAAAAGCATTACTCTGTCCCCAGGAAGCTGGAAACACACACACACTTGGCAGGGGTGGGAGTTGAACTTACACCTAACTACTTTATCACACTACAGCATTAGGCAATTACAGAATGTGCTACCAAGACTACTGGAACACAGCACTCCCATAGGCATACTTCTAGGTGGATGACATCATCAGCAAAGGCAAAGACGCCGATAGGAAATGTATGGAGAGGGAGCCATCTAAAAGGATTACTCTGTCCCCAGGCAGCTGGAAACACACACACTTGGCAGGGCCAGGAGTTGAACATACACCTAACTACCTTATCACCCTACAGCAGTACGCAGTTACAGAACACGCTACCGAGATTACTGGAACACAGCACTCCCAGAAGCATACTTCTAGGTGGATGACATCATCAGCAAAGGCAAAGACGCTGATAGGGAATGTATGTAGAGGGAGCAGTCTAAAAGCATATTACTGTCCCAAGGTAGACGTAGACAAACAAATGGCATTGGTGTGAGTGGGACAACTGCTTATCTACAGAGCACTATTACAACACTACATGGATACGAGATGCACCACAGACAGTACACCCTTCAAGACAGTCCCAGTGTGCTCAATGTAGGAATCCATCCTGATGTGGGGTATGGACATCTGTTGCCTGGATGACCACTATCGCTATACAGGATTTCAATGGTCATGCCCATACACAGAGGCACATAACTGACACAAGGTGTCACTGAACATGCTCACACACTTAGTAGTACACATCCGTTTGGAATGTACTGTGTGTCCATCTACACAACGGCGTACTGGGCATGCTCACACACTTAGTAGTAGCGAAGGGCTGTCTTGTATGCACACGTATTCTAAACACGGAAGGGCACAGTGTGTCGATAATGAACATTGTTAGCACGAACGCTGCACTACACACATCTGACACTGGTCGTCAGTGCTAGCTGTGTAGCGTTTGTGATCACAGCTGACAATCCAGATCCAACAATGGGGAATACGGACATCTCTGCAGTGAGGAACACCTGGCATATGGCACAGTTGTGGACAATAACACTACCACCGTATACCTCAGATACAGACATGTGGGCCATAAGACCGTGACGGACCATTCCAGGTGTTACTGTCCCCATGTTCATGAGGGCCACTCACATGTACTGACCAGTACACACTCAAGAGCCATCACAGATGTCTCAGGTGCAGATCACAGTAGTAAATGCCACAATCTACAATGTAGCCCTTGGACATCACCATGTCCTTGGACGAGCAACACACATCCATACATTACCACACCATCATGTTACTTAAGACCAGTGGACTGTACATGGGTCTACAGCAACTGTGCAGACTACACATGTACTGACAGGGTTCCATCATGTAGTATGTAATGCAATGATACCACCGTTCATAACCAGGTCGACTCTACACATAACAGGGGCCCTGGGTCTTACACAGCTTTAACAGATGACTGTCGCTGTACACCAGAAAACACTCATGTTAGGATATGACATACATGTAATCGCAGTGGATATGTACATGGCCCACACACACACAATGCATATGTACATAGCAAAGCTTTTGCTGTCCTCTGTGCAGTCAAGTGGCTACAGCAATCACACACATGCACATGGAAGGTAGGTCCATGGCTGTTGAATGCTAACAGTATATAAGGTAGCAATGTTGACTGAGGTAACATTCCCTCTGTAACAGTTACCCATGACAACCAACATATTATACAACAGTCCATGTGTCATGTATGTCATCACACATGTCCACCAATTGCAATGCATACAAACATGGCAACATGACAGGAATGTAGGACCAACAGACATGTACATGTAGTGGTGTGCATGCAGCTACCATGCATGTGCAGTAGCTGATGTATGTCGTTCATCTGTGTCTAACTACAACATGCAGTTGCAATGCAGCCCCATCATTGACACCTGTATATGGTGAAATACTGACAGTACGGTAGGATGTACATCAGGTATGGATAGATGTGTGTACATAAAGTGATGGTCCACCTTTGCAGATGGATGTTTGCCGAGGACAGCTCACAGGTGTGTCACAAGCCATCCTACCATTACATGTGCAAACAGTATGCTATGTTACTGTTACCTGAATGTGAAGACATACAACCTACACAGTGGTCAGGGTGTTACTGACTGTACATCACTTGACACCTGTAACACTTACATCCTCCCGTGTGCATATAGCAGCACAATTGCCAAAGGTAGCATTGGTAAACATAATGCGGCCAATACAGCTGCATGTCTGTCAGACATATCATCATATAGCAGGTGTATGATTCACAGTACTGCCATGTGTGTTTGCTTGTGTGACCATATATGCCATGTATGGTGGGGAATACATCCCAATTGTTACACACCTCTGTACACTGTTGTAGAGATCTGTACATACTGCAGTGTAGAAAGCAAGACGTAGGCAGGGGTGGTGTGTGTATCACACACATGTCAGCTATCTGTATGTGAATGACATTTGTGGACTCCACAGTGTGTGTGTGTGTGTGTGTGTGTGTGTGTGTGTGTGTGTGTGTGTGTGTGTGTGTGTGTGTGTATGGCTGTCTGGTGCATGGAGTATTGGTGTATGCTAACATACAGAACAGACAGGATCCCTAACCCCGCATGGTGATGCAGTCTACTACCCTGTTGATGCCATCGGTCTCAGCCTTACTGGCTACCTGTACATGTTCATTCTCTGTGTTGCATCATGTGGGTGCACAGTACTGTGAAGGTGATTACCACATAGGCAGGGGTCCTCACCTCAACACTATCAAGTGTGTGTTATAGTGTTGTTGACCTCGTGAGAGTGGTCATGTTACTGTGTGTTTCTGTGTATGTCTGTGCGTGTTCTCATCCTGTAATGTGACAGTGTATTACTGCTACACAGTGAGGCCTCATGCTATCAACTGGCCTCTAACGTTGACCTCAGCCAGACCGCTGTGAAAAACCTCCGCACCATGTCACCATACCTGTGATGTGACCCGGTATGGATGTCACGTCTCTAGCCACTGTAGCCTATTGAACAGCTCACATGCTTCTGGATCAGTATATGTGTGGACATCTGTGGAATGGTAGCCTTTCTAACAGTGAAGTTGAGGCTACGTATAGCATGCTGGTACTGCCATACATGCCTGTGAGTACTCCACATTTACACATGGGAAACTGCAAACACTGCTACTTATTGGCACATGCAAGTAGACCTTAAGGAGGGAAGCAGGCCATCATTACCAACATGCTGTTACTGTTGTTACCAAGACACAGACTGTGAACATACAACAATGTACTCTAGCTGCAAACACTGTAACATAATGGCACATGCAATTAGACCTTAAGGAGGGAAGCAGGGCATCATTACCAACATGCTGTTACTGTTGTTACCAAGACACATACTGTGAACATATAACAATGCATTCTAAACCTGTACTACATGGTATGTCTGGTGTGTGTCAACAGTACACAACAAATGTAATATTCACTACTCACTATTCTGTTCACCCTGTGCATCAGACCATTTGAGCATGTCCCTGCACTGATGGTGTGGATGACAGGGATGCGGCACAGGCATCATCATATGCACAGGCTGATAATGTTTGCCAGGGGCATAGGCTGCACCAGTGGATGACATCATGTGTGTGGGTTAGGGTGGTGATCTGATTGGACATGTGTGGTCATTATGCATGTGGGTGTTGCGGTGCCCTACAGATGTTTCTGCTGTGTGCGTGTGTGTGCACACAGTTCTGCCATGTGTCCAGCCTACACAGGGGTATTATTGACAGCTCCAGATTGTACAGACCAGGATGTACAGCTCACTGTGTCCGGCCACGGCCACGTGACCTATGCCTGCCAGGGGTTGCACGGGCACTACCAGGCAGAGGTACAGATTGGCTACTGTCTGATGACACATGTCCACTGGAACCGTGTCCCCACTGGGAACGTCCAGGGCCACGTCCACGTGGCCTGCTGTGTCCTGGTGTGGACAGCGCAGCATCAGCTGCACTGCTACTGTTACCGGCACTGTGGGAGTGGGCATGTGAGGTGGCTCGTTCACGTTGATCTGCAACAGGTGGTGTAGCTGGCCTACGTCCACATGGTCTATGCCTCACTCCTGCCAGATGTTCCAGCACAGACAGCTCACGCTCACAGATTGCCATGCCACGGTCAACGATTCCAGCCATGTCACCCAATCTCCTGTCCAGAACATCAGCGATCTGCTGTTGAGCATTTGCCAATGCCTGGATGTTGTTTAAAGAATCGATAGCAGCCCTCTGAAGCCTCTGCCCTTCTGCGTTCTGCCATTTAGCATGTGCCTGTGCCGCCATTACAGTCTGGAACATGTGTCTGGTGACACCAGCTGCTGCGCTCAGTCCTGTAGGTGCATGTCTGCCAGAGGTTCTCCTATGAGCAGCACTGGCCACATGCCTGTGTGGCACATCTGCAGTCATTACACTGACACCATGGTGTGGAAACACACCTTCTGTAGCCACCACACGTTCCTGTTCCGAGCTAACACACGCTGACTGTCCTTCCTCTATGGCCACTGGTGATGGGGTATGTGTTGGCATGAGTACTGTGTGCGGGGAAGAGGGGGACATAGCTGGGATGGCAACCAGTGGCACAGATTCCGCTCCTAACAACCCTGCCTGTACCTCATGCATATGTTCATCACTGCTAGTGTCTGTGGGGACACTAACATCAGATGGATCGCAGGAGGGTAATGCACCTACATCACCTGTGAATGCAAAGAAAGACTCTACATTACAGACAGACACACACACACACACACACACACACACACACACACAGATGCATACAGACACACACACTCACCATGCATGTGATTTGAAAGACAGCATGCAGCATGCATGTGATACAGCAGATGGCATGCAGCTCAGACATTAATAGTGGTAGTTAGCATACCTCCCTGGGTTGCACACAACAGCAAGCAGGTGTCATATCAGAAGCCATGCAGTTCACACAATCATGGTAGTAAGCATGCATCCCTGTGATACACTATGTGGACCAGCACAGGTTAACAGTACACATGGCTAATGTGATCTTGACATTGACATGTAATATGACATGTAATCTGGGGACGTGTACATTGACATGCATACATGTCTGACACAATGGTGTCCTGACACATGTACAGCGGTGTAATGGGTATCACATTGCAGTGTTGTCTGTATGCCCTTCAGATAGAAAGCACTTTTAGCAGATGTGCATGAGCATTGATGGGTAGTATGAGGCGTCTACATTGCTATACAGTGTGAAGTACAGACACTGTGCCATTGCATGGCATCATGAGGCACCTATATTGCTAGACAGTGTGTAATACACACACAGTGCATAGCCATGACTGGGTGCAAACACATGACATAACTACTGTGGCTTGTGACCCACATTGCTGAGGTGTATACACACTAAACCTTGCTGTGTCATGTGACAGGTCACTGGAAGACCTACGGATGACACCCCTGCACAACTACTAATATGTCTTAGCTGCCTGGCAACCATGTCCACACATGGCAGACTTGTCAATACACCATGTCCCATATGACAGTTATGTACCACACACACAAGGTGCACGGCTGACAGTGATATCCAACAGCAGCAAGGGAAATGTATGGTATCTGTGGCCTGATGTGGTGTCTATGTCTGTGGAAGCTGTACAGGTGACTACTGTCATGCTATGACACAGTCATGATGTTCAACACATCTTATATGGTCGAATTAAGTGACACCTCCAAAAGCTGTGCACAGGATTTTAGGATGTCCAGTGTTCCACATCAACTATATAACCATTCAACAAAGGCTATAGTTGGACCATGTGTGGACAATGTGCAACAGGGTGTATACACATCACATCTACTGTGTGGCTACATGTCTCTGGCCATTCTCCATGGTCATGTGTGAAAATGTGTTGGCCAAATGTTTGTGATGGCCATCTCACATGACTGTGTTGTCCCATATGACATGCACCCATAGATGTCAGATACGTCACTGTCCACAGGGTTATGCAGACAAAGGGTTATATGTCTGGTATGTGGGGTATGTATTATGGGATAGTGAGACAATATTGCAGCTGGAACACTACATGTCTGGGACTTGTCAAATGGCACCTCACAATGTGTGCTCCCATTGCATGGGCATATTACCAATGGTGAATCCTGTGGGCTGCCCACATCTCAGCTCACTGTGTGGTACTGTTTGCGTACCACACATATGTTGTTCCAATGTATAGTACATATGCCTACATTGAACAACACCTCTACCATTGTATGCACAGCTGTCCACACATCTAGCAATGACAGATACTGTGGTTTCATGTCATTGTTTCATTTAGTCTGAATATATTGCACATGGGTAGGCAGTGTGCTTAATGACAGATGCGACCTGTATATCGTGACTGGACCATACATTATGTGTACATGTGTTAACTGGCCACATGGCGAATAGATATATGCATTGGCATGCCTGATACTGATAACTGTCTCACCTGCAATGGACTGATGTCTGTGTGGCACACCAGAGATACCTGTATAGGGGTGACACAGTGGTTTGAACATTATCCATGACTGTATGACAGCTACAGGGTGCACTGTGCATGTTAACACATTTGCATGTACAATAGTATATAGTATGCACATGTATGCATACACAGGGTACCAAACTATAGTATGCGGCATGTGTGTAAACATACCTTGCATATGATGTTGCATTACAAATTGTACAGTGACACATGCAACTAAATGGGATATGATAGTCATATGTGCATTAGTGACTTACCAGGCAACTCCAAGCTCAGTGGTTGGGAGACACCCACCTCCACGATGGCAGCTACTGTTTGTGGATGCTGTTCTGAGGGTGTCCCCAGGCTGGCCAGTAGCTCCTCAGTGCATGTGAGTAGGGGCTGTTTTGGTGGCCCACCACTTGTTCCACCTTGTTCCCTGGCGATTGCATTGGCACGCTGTTTTACATGTCATATCAGGTCCATGCAGTGTCTGCGCACCTGCTGGTAGGTGTAGTTATGGCCACCCACATCATTAACCCTCCTGCGTAGTTCCTGCCACAGGTCGTCATGCTGCTGGGCATGCTCTGGCACATGGCTGAACAACACCTCATAGTTATCATGGAGGTACGGGATGAGGGCATCATCCTCCTGGTGGCTATATGCTGGCAGGCGTGAATGAGGCATTATCTGGAAGACATAATGATGGAGACAGGTCACAGTATCACAGAGATGTACAGAGATACAGCTGCACATACATTTCTATTAAATATAGTACATATGAACAGTTATCTTTGCAAATCATGACACTGACACGACTAACATGTCTGTGTCACACACATGTAATACCCGTTGTGTACTGGATATCATCACCATATATGTGTGTCACCTCATTACATTGCTCATACTCAATGTGAATGCTGTCTTGATGTGGACATGTCTGTTTGCCTGTACTGGTGTTCTTATCTATCAGCACATGCATGGATGTGTCCACAGTAATGCTGTTGACCTTGATGCTGTGTATATGTCACATATCAACACATACACTGCCTTAATGGACATGAGCAGTGACAATACACACATGCACATGGAAACCATTACATGCATGTGTTTTGCCATATACATCTACATGGCACTGTACAGCAGTTCAACATCCTGCCACGTATCGCCTGTGTTGCATATGTGATACACATGGGACAATGGGTAGCCGGACGTTATTCGCAGGGATGGTTATTAACCATGGCATGTACGGGCAAGGTTTTCTAGCTGTACCCAACAGCCATTTTGCCACTGCCAGGTACATCAGTGCCACATTACTGATCTAGACAGTTAATAATACATCTACCATGTGGTCATCGCACCATGTTTGACAGAGATGACATGTGCAGCTTTGATGGACAGGGTTGCATGGTATGGCAGGAGTATGTAACATGTATGGCACACAGATCTGTCCAGCATGCAGTGATCATTGTAGTAGGATGGTGGCTGTCCATGACATATGTCTTTCAGATCAGGATATGTACGTGTAGCATGTCCAACATCGCAGTGTAGCACACGTCTTTATGCAAAGTAGCCAGCATGCTGCATAGTGGAGGTGAGGATTGTGAAGGCTGGTATCGCCCATCCACGCATGGCCAATACCCCTGAAAGGTGATATGTGATCTGATATTGGTCACCCGAGTGCTTATATGCCTGTCCAATGATCTCCATGCTCATGGATGGCACCCTGTCATAACATGGGTGCCTTGTATGACTACCTAATAGGCCTGGAGACATCACCAGCTCAGGGAGGTGAACTGCACAGCACCATCCCTTACACACAGTGTCCATAATGTTGACCGCTGCCTAGGTGGTAGCTAATGGGTACAGGGTTATTCACCTAGCGGTGACAATGCTATTATCAGCTGTCAGATTGTGCACATATGTCACGCACCTCACCCACAAAGCCCATTCTGTATGTTGTCCACAACACTGAGACAGCTATTGCTCCTAGGTCATGGCCATTCACATCCTTACATATGCAGATGCCTCCCATTTGTCTGTGTGGTATGGGCTACAATGAGGGGGGAGTACAAAACATTAACCCTGTTTTACTGTAGCTGCCACTGGTGTGATATGCACATGTCACTCAGATACCTTTTGTAGTGTTGCTTCTGTCAACAGGCCACTGGTAGACCACTCCTGTGACATACGAAGGTACATCTAGTATACTCGGTGTAGCTGGAACACAGTATGAGTGATGTCCTATGACCTGTCACAGGTATGCTATGCAGTGTGAAATCATCCGTACTGTCATCTACATCTCTACTGCTAACATCTACGTTGATAAAGGTTCATAGACCTGCAGACCATACTCAGCAGGGTAATAGTGCAGTGCCTCCAATTATGACTGGCATCTCCGCTTGTGGGTTGCAGTGGGTTTATATTATCCAACACCCTATCTGTATTGCATATTCATGCTCAGCACTTGTTCAGAACATGTAAGCACTTCATGAGGTACTTACTACTGTAGCACATATTCCAACTCATTTCTTACAGGTACACTGTCTGTTCTTACATTTCCAGCTTGCTTACAGTACAACAGCTGTTGTACACACGTAACTCACATATCTTGTGAGACATGGTTGAATATACAGGCATGTCCAAGTGTCACTTACCAGTGTTACTGCCTGTCTATATGATGAATATGGCAAACATGAGGCAATAGAGCAATTGTCTCATGTACACAGTCAATGCTCACCTCCCAACATACGACACTACTGTCTGTAGGAGATGCACATATGTAGCCATGCGGGGGTAATGCTCTCACCAGCCCAGACTGAACCTGACATTTATGTGGGGACATTTAAGATTTACAACACACCCCACTCATCACATAGTCTCACTAGATCTCCACCACCACAGGCCACACATAGTATGACTACAACATTTGCAGACCCTCTCCATACTCTCTGTGTAGACAACAGAGGCAGCCCCCATCACCAAACACAACACCAATTACTTATAGCCCACAGACTTATGTGTGCACATCAACTACAGCTAATAGGGTGTCATAACCTATACAACACACCAGTCATAGGTGACTCTGTTGGCGGACACACTGATGTCCCACTCAGCAGGCTACACAAGGTGATAGTCGCTTACATCTGGCTGTCGAGTTACAGGATCTGCAACATAACTTATGCACCCATGCCACACCTCACCAGGAACAATTTGACTGTCATTCTCCATGTTAGTGTGACAGCCCTGAGATGTAACTTCCTGGACTACATGTACAGGGACATGCAATAGCTCTCTGGTCTTGTAGCCCAGAAGTTATCACCCAAGCCCTGAGAAGCATTCTGCATTCATCCAGACTGATACCACTGTACAACGACTGAATGTTTCACTTCAACAGTTGCCTATGTGTCTGCTGTCATTCCATAGGCATCCAGTATCTGTCTGCTTTGAATGACATGGTCAACAAAACACGATGCTTTAGCACAGATAACCTGCACCTGTCAGCCCTGGGAGTACAGATAACATGTAAGGCAGTTGCTGCTCCTATACTTCCTGTCTTGGACAGTTTCCAATAACATTCCCCACCAGAACAGGCAAGCAACACCTGGGGTACTGTTACTCAATGCTTGACATCTTCATCTCTAACGCACTCAGGCGAGGCACTCCTTATAATGGACCACTTCGATATCTCTGCAGTGACTGGGACCTGCCTCTAGGCTCCGGAGAGCACACCTGCACTGACAGGTTACACGCAGACCACACCTTTCAGTCATGTAACCAGGACCGGAACACCCATGGTGGAGGTGTGTCCATATTTCACAAGGATGTACACACCTCCAGGCTGGTTTCTTAGCACAATGCATCAGAGGTGATCCACGTGCAACTAACTGTGGCCAGAACTGCTATACACATTGTAACTTACTACGGATTCAACAACATACCCCATGGTTACCGGCCGTCATTTCTTGGTGTACTGGACAGTAGGGTTCAGACAGGTACAACTGATGTGAGACTGACACTACCCCACACTTAACTGGGATGCCTACTCATGTACCGACACATTAGGCCAACGCTTTCTGGGATTCATAACCTCAACTTGGCTGGATCAACCCATACACACCACCACCAAGACCAACAATATCCTAGACATGGACATTACCAACATGTGACTGGTGTTCCACACCTGGGGTTATCCCCTCATTGGTAGTTTCCGAACGTATGCTAATCATCCTTGTTATCCACATCCCGGCACCACACCCTTCACGGAATACACAGTAGAAGATTTCTACAATGCCTACATCAGATGTCTTATGACAGCAGTAGTAAACATCATGACACCTGTGCAGATGGACAATGCACTTACAAACTCTGAAATATACACCAGTGCACTTCATTAGCACTTACACAACTGCATGGATCATGCTATCCCAAACAGAGCCATGATGGTACCCACCAGATAATGGACGCCACTCTGGGGTCCGGTTCCACACACATAATGTACAACAGAAGGTGGTGGCTGTTGCAAAGTGGAGTATAATCCCATGGGTGGGGTAGCTCACTGGTCAGCCTCAGTAGGAATCTGGGATCCATTATCACATCCTCCAAATCTAGCTACGTAAACATTACTGCAACACATTCCAAGGACTACCACAAAGCATTATGGAGGTATGTCAGTACTCAATGGCAATACCCACATCTGCTCTGACATACGATGGTTAGGCAGGAACATTACAGACTGACTGCTACTGGCAACATCCTGGCAGATAGGTTCAATGCTAACTTTACACCCTCTCATTCCTTACAGGGCCAAAATCCATACAGGAACAATGCAGAGTCCCTGCAGTCACAACTACACAGTTCCAACCTGCACTCTCTAAGGCCTGGAACACAGACTCCATGTGACTGTCCAACATCTCAGGCTGTGATTTACACAAACCTCAGAACGACATGGCTCCCCACTTGACCACCAGATTCAGTAATAGCCTTGTATCAGACATTGTGTCCCCTTAATGGCACACAGCAACAGTCATCACACTCCACACAGGTGGCACCACAATGAACCACAGGGACTATTGCCCTATACACCTGACTGGACTGTTCTGCAAGGCTATTGGGGCACATCATCAAGGAAGTCATTCACAGAGACATTGGTGGCCTCCAGACCTTTGATGCCACCCAGGTTGGATTTGTTAGGGCCAGACCATGGCTCCTACACCTGGTGGACTCCTTTGATACAGTTACCAGGGTAGTTGATGAGGGTAAGGGGGTCCACACAGCCTACATTGTCCTCTCATTGGCTTTCAGCACCGTTCTCCATTCTGGTATTGACAACATACACATCCACCTACACATCGACCTCTACGTCTCGGGATGTTATGCAAAGTGGCTCACAGACAGGACCCACACAATGAGGGTAGCATACCATGGTACCTACAGTAATTCAGTTACACTTGGCATACCACAGTCCTCGGTCATAGGGCCCCTCATGTTCGGTATATGCTTCTCTGAGGTACAGGCTAGCACAGAGGGACTTTCCCTGAATAGGTTTCCAGATGACTGCAAACAAGGAGCCATGATTGATCCACCAGCTGATACAGACACCCTCCCTATGGGTGTCACTGTGACGGATACCTGATGTCAATAACATGGCCTCAAGCTGCATAACACAAGGTGCATAGACATCCCCTTTGGATTACACCAATCACCCACTGACTGTCACATAGGTGGTAGTCCCCTACATACATGTGACATTATACAGGATCTTAGTACACACGTATATAGCACCCACTCCTTTGATAACCATATTGTCAATGTGGCGTGGATATCCTTCTACGTGGCCACCCTTATCTAAAATGGGTTTGTAGCTGGAACAAAGGCACCCATTGTACCTCTATACTCCTGATGTATGACACACATTCAGGGGTACAACACCCCTTTTGGGGTGTACCTTATGGAACAGCAACGCCTTTACATACCACAACATTAACACACCATGAGGATTATTGACCTCTGAAGGATGACATATGCGGCACAACTACGGACACCACAACTGTACACATTTGCATACTGCATACTCAGGGTTGACCTCTGCTGAACATACAGGGCCCATATCCACAACAATATTTATGGATATACTCCAGATAAGCAACATAAGCAAAGGCCACTGACAGCAACATGCTCATGGATATGTGCATAAATGCAATGATGAGTGGGACGTGCTTGAGGGCTACATTCCTGAACCAGACACTCTCCATGCTTTGGAACATGATTCCTATGTACATCAAGCAAGGACACTCACTAGCACTCTTCATGAGATACCTCGATGGGTGGATGGGAGACACACATGTATGCCAGGGATCACTACAGTGGCTGTACTGTACACAGGTGCAGGTAACACATGGCTCTGCTGTTCACAGACAGGACACTACCCTAGGGAGGTGCCGCCAGTGACAACACTGTCGTTGGGCTTACACATGGACTTGGCCAGACAGCATAGTACCTCACTATGAACCTGTGAAGCTATTACATGTCCTTTGTGCATGGATAATTGAGTAGCTCTTCCATTTCAGTTAGCTACCATGCTGTTACAATGTCTTGTGACTACAAGCCATATGTATCCTGTTATTGTGTATTCTACATGCCAATAAACGATACCCTTTGTTTGCATGATATAACAGTTATGCTGTGTAAAATATCTGTCATATCTACCTACAATACTGTATATTACACATATTTTAAACATTATCCCATAATGCAAAGCATACTTGCACAGCAAGACCACCCTAGGCATGTTATTCTCATTATATGCCCTTACACATGCCTACTGTGACAGTATATCGACATATACTATCCCCTGCTATGGCACGTACATGTGGGACAAACCCTACCACTGACGGTGGGTGGTGTGGAATTGTTGTGTTTAAAGCTCTCATGTAGCATCCCTTGTGGTGTATGAGATGTTTACCTTCTGGCCCACAGCAGGACACACAATTTCTACAAGTGTTACTATGCTCAATAAGATATCACTACATAATACCTTTTCCCACTTTATGTATTGCGTGCACTTTGATTACTACAAAACAGGCTCTACATACACTGACATACTGAGTGTTCTACATACATTGTTTCCGAGTCTTCATAAAATATCTCTTACACCTTTACTGTTTAAACGGTTCTATGGTATGAGCTTACGGTTTGAATGTATGGCAAGGCATCCTTATATACGTTGATACCTGTAAGATGTGGTATCCTGCTGCCAACTGGTGTTCCTGAGTAAATTATTACATGCACATCAGCTGTGCTACATGGCAACAGTGGGGTATAATTGAATTCTCCACTTGGGCATTGCCCGTTTGCCCTACCTTCAGGGAGACGGCCTGTATGTGTTTTGATGAGAGGAATTGCAACTGCTATTTGGAGAGACACGGATATTTTGAATTCATGTCTCCCGTGGATTGTGTGTATGATGGCTAGAGTATGTGGTTCTACATGTGAGTGTACCTGTCATCTCAACCGTCTGATAAGGGACTACTGCAAACAAAACAACCTGTAACATCGCCGTCTGTGCCATTATACAACAGCTACAATTTCATATGGCGCCATTACAAATGTGTCTCTCACAAGGTATGCTAACGGTTCTGCAGATGTAATTGAGTGAGTGGATGTTTGTGATGTTATTACAGTCTGTATTGCAATTGTTTGGGATGTGGGGAAGATGTAGGTGGGTGTACATAGCATATACAGGTTTGTGGGGACTGCATTTCTACATATTCCATATATGTGTGTGGGCTCCTTCCCTAATTGAAGACCCATCATTTAGTAGACTGAGAAACTATGGTTGTTACGGGCTTATACATTGAGCCATTGTTAATTGGTTTCTATATAGCATGCAGGTGAGGTTAATACTTCAATACCTCTGGAAATACATCGATATGTAAGGGAATGTTACTAAATGACAGCTGTCTCGTGTATTTCTGGCACAGATATTTGCACTCATTGCAGTTGTGTTGGTGACTGAACCTCTTTGACATGGGTTGCCACCTTTTCAAAAGGCCATAGTGGGACATTTGCAGGACACACATCGGTGTTTCCAAGCCGACACATACCCACGGTCAGTACACAGGATAGAACATACTTTCATCCTGAATACATACTTATTCTTGAAGCACTTTAGCTACTTATTATGTTTCATGTAACATTTACATATTTTAGATACAGGTATAACTATTTAATGCAACTATTAAATGCAACTATTACATAATATATGGGACATAATTATGTCCTATAATCTCGGACATTTGCCCTTTTTAATATTTTTTGTCAGGACACAACTGCCCAGGGAGGGACTGTCCCTCTTAAAGCGGGACAGGTGGTAACCGTATGCCTATGGCCAGCTATGACCACACCTACCGTACTGATCTACCTCCGAGTTAGCACTAACAGACACACGATGCAAACGCACACACACACATTACAGTCCCACAGAAACACACACGGCACCCTCAACACACATGTACACAGACTACAGCAATCACATACACAGTTGAACACAGTACCTATCTGGACCGCATCACCGGCAGCGATAACTACATGTCCCTTAACATTGTAATAATATTACTTTCGGTTCTAGTGTTCCGGTACTGTGGTCTTTCAGTCTTTCAGCCTCATAATTATGTGTGTTGGTATGTGAGACATTCGATAGTTGGCAGTATTCTATTTATTTGTACATCCATGGTTGTGTACATGTCGTTGACCTATCTATATATTTGCAAAGATAGGTGAATACGTATATATCAACTTATATCTCTCTATCACCCTTTATACATATATATATATATATATATATATATATATATATAGAGAGAGAGAGAGAGAGTGAGGGGGAGAACACACCTTTCATTGTGTACATGTCGGCATATACTGTTTCCTGGACTCCGCACATTTGTGTTTTAACCTGTCACAATACACACCTGCCATTAGTACATCTTGGGTAGCTTAGTGTTAGGTGATTGTGCACATGATTGCGTGTTCTACTCCTGACAGAGGTCGTTCTACCCTTCAGAGCAGGCATTATTAGTACAGGGGTGAATAATGCTAGTTTCACCTGTTCTGGACATCGTTGACTGTGATCTGTGCAATATTCAGAAAAGCTTAGCCCTGTTTCACGCATATCCATATATTCATGTTTAAACAACGCTTACCAGCACTTGCCAATGCATAATCCCGCTGACATGTGCTAAACCTGATCTAATGACCTGCATCCAACATCCATTATTCATGCCTTCGTGATTACGTAACGTCCCTTGCAGGACATGGGACTGGGAACATGCACGACAGTCAGTGCATTTACCACTTGGGCATCTGGGATTTGTACACGTGTTATGGTGTTTTGTATGTGGACTGTACTATGGCTGTTACTCCATACTGCAATCAAATGTGTAACTCAGTTAGTTTACATATGGATGAGACCTATTACTGGTATGTCCAAGTGATGCTCCAGCATTGGTAATGTATGTCACAGTGAGCCACACACTATAATGTGCTACACCTTCACACAACCATAGGTGGAGCATGCTGGGGTGACAGATACCTGCCATGGGTACTCCCCATGCTTTGCCACTACATCCCTGATTACATTATATGGAGCCCCTCATTAACACACCAGGTAAGCCATGCAGAGTGTGTGGGGAACAATGATTACACACATGAATCCCGCAATTGCCTCTGCTCCACTGAGGGACAGTTGGTTAATCGGTGTGGTGGCGACAGAAGACACTGTTTGCCTCGGTTGATGAATGGCCTCTGACAATTGGGCGTGTACCTACCGATGTACCTAGGAACCTATACATACAGTATCAACATATGCTGTTAGGTGCGTGTACTGTTCAGGTATTGACATTCCTTGTTCCAATAGCTGTTGTGTGTGCAATGGTTGAGGGCTGCCTATGTAGGATTCACACAGTAGGCCACCTATACATTACACATTACAGGTGGTCGCATGTGTGTGCCATCCAGTTTACTGTGTGTGCAGGTGGAGAAGTGTGTCAGTCCGTAGGGGCCTACACTGTCAGTGTATGTGCTATACGTTCCCTCTTTGCCAAAGCGTGGGCATATTGGGCACGCCTCCATCTGCCTACTGGGGCTGGCACAGGGTGTTCGTGGTCTGAATCCCACTGTGCCTATGATGGCCTTGGCAATTGCGGTGGGCTGTGAGGGCCTTCACCATTATGTCCCTGCTGCAGCTGTTTCTGCAGGATCACATTATGTAGCATGGCACATACTATGAAGATGTGGGCACACGTGCCTGGAGAGTACTGCAAGGCTCCACCAGATATGTCCAAGCAACGGAACCGTGATTTCAGCATCCCAGACACACGCTCTATGATGATTCTGGTTTGTATGTGTGCTTCATTATGGCGTTCTTGCATGGGTGTCTGTGCATTTCTGATGGGAGTCATCATCCACGGCTCCAGTGCATAGCCAGCATCCCCCACAAGGTGGCCATGTGGGATGTCCCCCCTGACAAATACCTGATACAGCTGTGAGGCATGCCAGATGTGGGAGTCATGGTAGCTTCCAGGGCTGCCGGCACACACATCCGTAATAATGCCCTGGGCATTGCACACAACCTGGCAGTTGATGGAGTGGTATCCATTGCGGTTTATGTAGCACCTACCATGCTCAATGGTTGGTGACTTGATATGTATGTGCATGCAGTCTATCGCACCCAGTAACTCCGGGTAGTGTGCCGCCTGGTGGAAGAGACGCATATTGCTGACCAAATCCTCCTGAGTTCAGGGGAAGTATATATGCTCATTGGCATGTGTTAACATAGCATCCAGGAACTGGTGTAGTACCCTGGATGCTGATGCCTGTGAGATCCCCATTATATCTCCAGTTGGCCTTTGAAATGTACTGCAGCATTTCCTTATTTTCTTCCCCTAACCTTCCTGTTTGAGCTATGGTGCGCGGCGCGTGTGTCTGCTTACCGGGTTTCAGACACGTTTTTATCCGCGTACACATGTGCTTTCGGGCACCATATGTGCTGTCAGCTAAACAATGCTATACCTACATCCCCACCCCTATCCTGCGTCTTTGCTTAGCAACAGGCAGGCCGGATTTGCATTCCTCCAATGTGCTTACAGCTACGGTGGCACACCCCACTGCTGATGTCATGTATACCTCCAAACCGCTCCTCGGTGTTGTACCGCTGCGCCGTATGGTACATCCTTAGTCCGGCGGGATGTTTGTGATTCACTATTACTTGCCTCATTTGCATTGCATTGACTACTAATTCATAGTTACCGTGCCGAACACTGTCACAGACCCTTAGCAATCCTTGCAGCTTGGTTGTGCTGTACCATGTATACCACTGAGTATTATGGTGAAATCATGATTTGTATTGCATTGCGATTTTATGACATTTGTGTATATTTTCCTTGTGTTCCCATTTGAGCACACATGCCCTGTGGTTGTACTTTGCGTTACCGTGGACATGACATTAAATGTTGTTTTTTAGGTGTTGTGCATCGTTTCTTATGCCATTGGCTGTATATTTAGCCATTGGCATATGTTAACTTAGTAATACATGAGTCTGGTCCGCTTTCATAGCTCCAATGTTCTGTTTGGCAAAATGTAAACCGTTTTTTTTTTTTTTTTTGGTTTACATTTCTGTGGGCTTACGCTATGCCTGCACCACTTCATGAATTGCTATAAACCTTCATTTGCATGGTGCAGTACTGCGCATGGGGTGATTAGCATACCTGTGCCGAGGGCTGCGCAGATATGGTGTACGATGGTAGTGCACATGGAATTGGATTGCACCTGAATCGCTCGGCGGCCATATTTAGCGTTATACAGCCTACGCTGCGCCTGCGTCTGGCACAAACTTCATGAATCCCAGGGATTGTGTATATACATCTCTCACATAGTGTATTTGTTTCTTTGACGATTAAATGGCTGTCAATGAACATCAATATTCCTATATCCAACAAACTGGCTGTAAAGAAATTGTGAAAGTATATAACCATGAAGTCTGGTCCTTTATTGGGTGAGCAACAAGCTTGTGGTGCATGAGAGGTTAGTAGCAGGTTTACTAATGGTGTTTTGGGGGTTAGAGACTAGACTAGGCAATATAATGCTAAATTCAAGGGGCCACTGCTCCACAATGTGCAAGCTAGCTACTCTGTGCCACTCAACATGCAAGTAGATACTCTGCACTCCCCAAGTTACTTGTACAGTTCCAGAGGAGGTTTTAAATGGATTTTTTTTTCTTTTTAACTGTTTTTGTGTTTATACAGGGCACTACTAACCAAGGCTGCATGATAAGTAGTGGGTGCTCAAACAGATTACATTTATACAGGCACTTAAAAGACAGGAAGCTGGCTTCTAAGCCATCTGGCCAATAAAATGACCACAATTACAGTTTTCATATATGTTTCCCAACTCAGATTTTTATTTATTTATTTATTTATTTTACATTTGTTTACCGGGATGGTCCGACAGTGCCCATTGTCAGCGGAGGCCCAGGGAGAAAAGCTCCAGTCTAAGCTTACATAAAAATTATCACAAGTAATAAAAATTATAAACAAAATTAACAAAAACATGAGTGTTAACACATTTACAGGATAAAAATATAAAAACAAAAATATATACATAGTATCAAATAGAACAAGACTTTATTTATTTATTTACATTTGTTGACCAGGAGTGTCCGACTGGACATAAGTCCATTTTCAGCAGAGGCCCGGGAAGAAAAGCTCCACAGTTAAAATAAACAGACAGTAGTTACATTGGATTACATAGAGGTTAACAATTTGATTAACATAGCATAGCAATTAATTAAACACTTGAATATAGACAAATACATGGTTGAATTTATATATGTGGAGGAACATAACATTAGTTAGGAAATTAAGTAGGAAGAATCACTTAGGTAAAGTAGTGCATAGTTAGTAATACTTCCATGGTGAGAGCTGCAGCTACTTATAGAGAAGTAGGGTTGTTAGAAGAGATATGTTAACAGAGTTAGTGCGTACACCCAAATTGTATAAGCAATGCTAAGTTAATAATTAACCTGGAGTGTTACATATGCAAAGCCAGGTTTCAAATAAGTGTCGTTTGACAAATATTTTGAAATGATTAAGATTGCTTATGGATCTAATATTATGTGGAAGGGTATTCCAATTTTTAGCAACAAAGTTAGAGTAAAGAGAGTTGCCTGCTATATTGGATACTTTGATTACTTGGAGTAAGTCTTTGTTAGATGATCGAAGAGTATGAATGCTAGAGTAGGGTTGTAGAAGATTTTTTAGTGAAGGTATGTTGTCAGGATTGTGCATTATTTTGTGAGCCATTATTAACTGGTTATAGTTCATAATATGCGGTAGGTCCAACCAAGAAAGATTTTTTAGGCATTGACAGTGATAGGATGAATGTGTGGAATCTGTTGCACATTTGGCAGTCTTATTATAACATGATTCTAATTTATTTAGTTCTAACTTTTTGAGGTTGGTAAGTATGGGTGGTGCTTATAAGAGCGAGGGAGAAGGTGGGTTCTTGCTATGGCTATTCTTGCAGCATCTGTTAAGAAGTTTTTGTTTCGATACATTGTTCCAATTTTCTTGTGAACCTTTTTGATTGTGTTAGAAATGTGTATGTCAAATTTAAGTATGTTGTCGATTATGATGCCTAACAGTTTTGGTTGGGAATCTGGCAGTGATATAAAAGTTAGCTGGGAGATTAGCAGGTTTAGATTGATGAAAGATCATAAGTTTAGTTTTATTAGGGTTAAGAATGAGTTAATAGGTTCATAGGTTAGTACTAGGCTAAGTGCCCTTGCGAGCCATTTTAAGCCTAGCCAGTTATCCCTTGTGAGAGTCAAACCCTGCACCTTGTGTTTGTAAGGCAAACACCTTAACCATTAGGCCACCCTCCCAACCCTTTGATAGTCACATTTCCATATCAGAGAAGGCTTTTTGTGTGTCTGTAAGAAGTTGAGTTATTGTGGATGCTGCACATATGAGGGTTGAATCATCTGCATACTGTGTGATAGGTGCTTGAGAGGAGGCAGTATTAAGATCATTTATGAATATCCTGAAGAGGAAGAGCCCTAGGATTGAACCCTGAGGGACTCCAAGAGTAGCAGGAAGGAGTGGGGATAGATCTTGCTTCCATTTTCACAGCTTGCTGGCAGCTAGATAGATAACTTTGAAACCAGTTAACAGCATCAGGGTTGATATTAAGATTTTTCAGTGTGTACAGTAGCATAAGATGGGAAACTGTATCAAATGCTTTAGACATCTCTGAAAACACTGAAGACACTATTTTGCCATCATCTTTGAATTTTATAGTATTAGTGAGACTTAGAAGAGCTGTAGTAGTGCTATGATGTGGTAGGAATCCATGCTGTGGTGATGAGAGGAGATTATTGTTTAGAAGGTGTTTACGAAGTTGAAAGTGGATACATCTTTCCAGAATTTAAGAAATTGGTGAAAGTATAGCAGTGGGCCGGTAGTTTGTTAGTTCTGTTGAATAACCTCCTTTGTGTAATGGTGTAATATATGCCATTTTCCAAATAGCTGGGACATACTGCTCTGTTACACAGTGGTTTATAAGTATTGGCACAGGGAAGGCAATAACATCTGCTAATTTTAGATACTCTGCTGGCAAGTTATCTGATGCCAGTGAAGTGGATTTCAACTTCTTTAATAGTTTTGCAATAGTTTGTTTTCAGATTATCTGAAATGAGAATGCATCTACAATATTGCTTGGATTGTTGGGTGTTGGCATTGTGGGAGACTTGCTTTTCTTAGTCAGTGCTAAAACACTTTCAGTGAAAGATATGTTCAGTTCTTCAGCAATATTATTTGTGTTATCAGGTAAGTTTGGGGGGAGGTTTTGCTAGGAAAAAGTATGTTATTGATTGTGTTCCCGAATTTCTGTGGATTCAATCTGTATTTCCATTGTAAATTAGAATAGTAGGGTTGTTTGTCTAGTCTAATTTGATGTTTGTCACTGTTTCTAAGTTGCTCGTAAATGAAATGGTTTTGAGGGATTTATTTTTAGCCCAAGTTTGCCATGCTTTGTCCCTTTGTTTTAGGAGGGTACGAGTCTCATGAGTTAACCATGGTGTGTAGTTGTCTTTGACACAAACTGTTCTCAGAGGTACAAGTCTGTTTAGAATAGTAAGGAAGGTGTCATCGAAGTGCTGCTTAAGAGGAGTCCAGTCGATTTTTTCAAGAATATTAAGTAGAATCTGTAAGTTAAGATTTTTCTTATTACAAATTTGGCAGAAGTTGATTAGTTTAGTAGGGTTACTGTGATTTCTCAGTAAATAGGTTCCAAAGTGGTCACTTAAGTGATCTGGGAGACACCCTACTGGGGTGTCTCCCTTATCTGGTAATACTGGGGTTTATTAGTTAAGAACCAGTCCAAAATAGATTGTTTATCTGTTTTCTTGTCAACTCTAGTTGGGTGAGAAATCATTTGAGTGAAACCAAGGACATTTAGGTAGTTATGAGGATTGTTAGAGTTACATGTCATCCAGTCTGTGTTAAGGTCTCCTGCAATAATGATTTCCTGTGATACGGCTTTTGTGATATTTTGGAGAATGATTTCGATTGTACTAGAATTGTTTCCTGGAGGGATGTAGATGGCTATATATATATATATATATATATATATATATATATATATATATAGAGAGAGAGAGAGAGAGAGGGAGAGAGAGAGAGATGTTTGTTCTGGTTTAGTTGTAATCTGGTTATGAGTAGCTCTGCATTATTAATGTTAGTAATACTTATGTTTACAGCTTGTAAGTTGAGCATGTCGTAAAGAGAATTGCTACACCACCTTCCTTCTTTTCTATTCTATCAGTTCTTAAAACATTGTAACCCTGGGAGGTTATTTCTATGTCTGGTATATGTGGTTTCAACCAGGTTTCAGTAAGAATGGTAATGTCTGGGTTGTAAAGAGAGAGAGTCACATGGGGTTCATGTATTTTATTCAGCATACTTCTAAGATTTAGGTTTAGTAGTAGTATTTCAGAACTTTTATGTGGAGTAGGTAGTTTGATTTGCATTGGGGAGTTTAATGAGATCATGCGTTTGGGGCCTTGGTTTGGGTGGATCTCACCACTAAGCATAAGTTTGGCTGCTATGTGGCTGAGCAACTGGAAAAGTTTGAATAGTCTTTTGTGAGTTTTAAAGGAAATATTATGGAGGCTTTCATTTGTAAAGAGTAGTCGGTATTGTTTCAGGTCTGTGAGTGTGGTTATAAACAATGATGGGGACACATAAAAGCTATTAAGTGTTGTTAGGATAGAGTTATTAAATGTTGTTGTTTGCTTTATATACTGATTGTCTAGTTGGAAGTGGTAAGTGGGAGGTTAACTGTAATTATGAGGAATAAAGTTTATATAAGTCCATATTTTAATATGATAGTATTTGTTTTTGATAAATTATTTGAAAAATGATCAGTATTGAGGGAAGTTAAATTCTTGTTTGTTAAGGTATTAGTATATTACGTCACATATTCGAGGTTAGTGGTTAGGTATGAAAAGTTTAGGGTGTTTATAGGGTATGTTTCTATTGGGTAGTCACTTTTATGTTTGTGTGCAAGTGTGTTGTAGATAGCTAGTAATTTGTAATGGGAGGGGTTAGTTGTAATTAGTATAGCAGATTGGATGATTTGAACTCAGTGGGTGTGGTTTGGTTACATTTAAATTATGGGTATCAGGGTGGGTGGGATAAGGTGGCAGGGTAGTGGTGGAGTGAGCCAGACTATAGCCAGATGAAATATCCTGGTCCTTTTAATGTAAGAATATATAAAAAAGATTGCTTCAGAGTGTAATGCTACCACAAAATAACTTGTCTGGAGAAGGTGATTTCAGGTTTTAGGGACCTTTAAAATTATTTAAAGTGCAAAAATAAAGCAGGAACACTCTAAGCGCATTAACTGAAGTTCAGAACAATAAAATAAATCTCTTATCTGCCAAGCATGGAGCAGGATTAATTCAGGACCCTCTCAGAGTATGGTGACAGCACAAAGCATATGGGAGTTCTGGGAAAATGAGCAAGAAACAATTTATAGTAAGGGAGGTTTACTTAAGAGCAACACTGGTTTGCTCTGTGGACACTCAGTATTATGGATACATGGAAAACAATGGGTGGGAAAGTACTTAAATAGGTTACATAACAGACAATAGCAATGGAAGAAGGAAGGGTTGGACTTTGGATGTCAGATTGTCATAAGGGGCAGAAGCTAAAGACTCAGCACTTTAAAAATTACAACAGGAAAATGGTGTGAGGATTAGGGAAAAATTCAAGCTGGAACAAACAGACTAGTTAGAGATGAACTCAGTTAAATAAATCCAGTATTGGAGTTCTTGTCCTATGACAACTTCATGTCAATGAAACTAGGTGGGTTATCATTTCAGAAACTTTAGCTGAATGCATCACTGCAGGCTGAAGTAGGCACAAAGAAAAGGAGGAGAACAGTAGCAAAGTAAACAGAGAGGCACTGGAATGCAACTTTAAGTAGTTAAATGATAAGCAGCATATAAGACTCAAACAGCCAGACTAGGGTGTTACTAGCACTGAAGCACCAATCCTAGAGCAGAATTCACAATACTGTCACTAATGCTATCCCACCTCAGAATAAGGAACCAGACTATGCAGAAATTTACCAGTAATACTATTTGTGGAAAAATGCAGTAATAAATGACTAAATGAGGCTTAAAATATGGCAGTAGTTCACAGTTCTGCCACAACTGTGAATGAAACTACAAGACTACGATAACAGATGGGGATCAAAACACCAAATAATAGGTGTTTTCTTCTGTTGCTGTCTACATGTATGAGTGTATGCATGCATGAAAGCAGAACAGACTGTGTGTATCTGAGACAGAGAGAGTGAAGAGTGAGAGTGATCGAATGATACCCTGGCAACAGCAGTATCAGTTGCAAGGTTTCCATACCTCTCATCCTCTTAACACAAGAAATCTGGACAAAGACATAGATAACAGGGAACAAAGGATCAAAAATAGGGATGGATTTAAAAAACTGGTCTTATAAACTTAGAAAGTTTATAAAATAACAGGGTTACCATTAGCATGCATTTTCTGAAGCAGAGGTGTGTGTGAAAGGGAGTGAGTGAGATGACTATTGGCAGCAACAGTATAGAAATTTGAGTACCTCGGGAGCTTTCAGCTGAAGAAATCTGGATAAAGCCTAAAATAATTGGGGAACAAAGGCTCAATAATAGGAACAGATTTTAATTAATCGCACTTATAAAATTACAAACTTGTTTAAGTAAAGGATTTCTGTTAGCATGAATTTTCTGAAGAAAATAAAAGTTTGAAACTCAAACGTATGTCATTATTTAGTAACTCAGTCTCCAATGACTGCCAGTAAACCAAACATTTTTTGGAGTAAGGGACGAAAAAATAAAGTAAATACCTGGCTATTTTCTTTAAAGTGTTATATTTTGGATGTAAAATCCTTTCTCCAACACCATTAACATATACAGAGCAAGTTTGAAATGTTAGGTGAGGAAGTATTTTACATAAAAAAATACAAAAAAATATATAAATAAAAAAAATAAATAAGCAAAACATAACAATTTTACATACAGCCCATTCTCTAAGTGCAATAATGCCCAATGGGGTGTGTGTTATTGTGAAAATAACTCCCTTCCAGGGGTGTAGAGAACACCCCTGTGCAGGCATTATTTCTACAATAACACACACCTATTGGACATTATAGCTTGCTTAGCAGTCCCCAAAATAATTATCTTATTTTCACCAGTCCCCAAGTGTAAAAAATTTGAAAAGCACTGCATTAACTGGTGTTGCCATAGGGGTATTTAGTCATGTCTAGTATGCATGTTTCATTCTACAGATGTAATCATCAGAACTAAATGTGGCCAGGTCTGACTAAATGAAGTGTAACAGAGTCCCCCACCAGTCATTATTTCTATAGTATGACTGAGCTTATTTAAGTGCATGATATAATTCAGGTGGAGATTAAACCAGCATGAGATTTGCTGAAGTATTGTCAAAGATGTTGTCATGACAGAGGGATAAATAACTGTGCAAACTACATTACAAATTACAGACTCAGATTTATATGATAAAGGAGAGCATGCACATACATAAATGTAACAAAATGCATTAGATAAACTGGAAGGCATAACGTGTTAGTAGGCAGAGATTATAATCCACCATACTGTTAAATACAAGAAACAGTGCAAACATGCAAGGGCTCTTTATTTATTTTAAGTGTAAGGCCCAAATGTATGAGTCGTTAAACTCAGTCTATTGCAAAAAAGCACATCTTGTAACTAATTGTTACATCATTAAAGCATTTTTGTATGTCGGGCATGGCTTCCTGCATCATCTGATGTGGTTACTACTAATCCATACTCCTTCCTATCTATTTATACTCTTGGATGGTTCTACCACAGAAAAGGGAAAATACTCTGTAATATCGCTGTCTCTTCCATAGTATATTTTCCCCACTTGTTTGCTCTGGGTTTCACCATATTTGGGGTATCAGTGAAATGGTTCTCAGACTTTCACCTGATACCCTACTTTGGCATATATGTGACAGAGTAAAGAACTGAAGAGCTAATGCTGAACAGCAAGTAAGATTTATGGTCGTCAAATGATCTCTGTTTCTTATATTGTGGTCAAGATACAACAGAAATGAATATAATACTGATTCATAGCAAACAAATGATAATATCAAGAATGCTATTTCTACGAAGACAGTATGGTCCCTGACTTGAAGACAGCAGGCACGGCACAAATATTGTGAAAAGAATAATGAAGTCTACGGCTTGTTTTAAGAATTTACCGGGGCAAAAATCCGCTGATTGCCTTACGTTTAAGATGGGCAAATGAAACACACAGTGGAATAGCTGTAGCCTACAAAGAGAAAGAACAAAGACACCATACTCCATAAGGAAAGTTATTCTGTATTCAGAAGCAGGCTGCATTATGGATGGCTTTCTAAAACACATCAGCTGCATGGGCATGCTTGCATGTCACCATTTTATTGTACAATAACAGGCACAGTAGTGCAGTGGTTAACACTGCTGCCTCACAGTTCCTGATTGTTCAGTTTGCTTCTTGATTGAATTGTTCTCTGTGTGGAGTTTGCATGTCCTCCCCGTGTCTGTACATGTTTTTAGTGTATGTCATCATTTCCTCCCACATCCCAATGATATTTCATAGGTTTCAAACTTCTCACGCAGCTACATGCAGTGTACATCTGTGTGTATCCTTTGATGGATTTGTGCCCCATCCAGAATTAGTTTTTCTGTCATATACGCACTTCCTGCTGAGATAGGTCTAGGCTCTCAGCGACATTAAATTGGATAAAGTGAGTTATCAGAGAATTAATGAAATAACTGATTAAATTAACTCAATTACTTGAATTGATTAATTAATCAATTAATGTACAGCTGTATACTTTTTGTAAAATGTAGCATGATTAATTTCCTGGGTTTCTTCTGTAAAATGACTACTGACTCAATTAAGTAGATAAACTGGTTAGCTTTAAACTGAAACTATGTTGACTGTTCCACTTACAAACACTAAGAAGTTTTTGTAGAAGATACACTGGCAGGGATATTTTGTCAAGCTTAATATGTTATATACATGAATACCTTTGCTATACATATGTTATACACATGCATAAATACAAGTTTACAAAGTTAAATCTAATTAGCTTGGCAAGTTATAGGTGAATATTAGACTGACTGTCCTGAAGGGCCATTTTAAGTTTAGCCAATAACCTAAGGTGAGAATCAAACTCTGTACTTTGCATTTATGATGTAAAGACCTTAAGCAGTATGTCAAGCATACCCTGTAGTGCAGAGTAATAAAGTCCTGACTGATTAATCAGCTGCTTCCCGTGCTAAGGGTACAAGGTTTGAATCTTTCCACCTTCGCTTGCTTATTGTTTGATCTTGAGCAATTCCCTTAACCAATTTTGGCAAACAAAATATGCCAAGGACCAAGCCAAGATATCATAAGTAGATGTTTTATTGAACACTTTCATCTCCCAAAATCAGAGACTTCATCAGAATAAAGTAGAACATTCTCAAACTACTTAAATAACTAGGTGGGCATGACTGGCAGTGTGTAATCAACCAATCAGCCCTCTGACTGAGCAAACAAGCAATTAAAAGAATTGTAAATAAACAATGATACTAAGAACAAATTATATGGAATGTTGTTAATCTTATTTATTGTCTAGCAGCACATAATTTTAAAACACTGGAAATGGAGAGGTTTTCATTTAAATCACAGATGGTACTAGCATCCAACTTTAGCTGCTAAAGAATCTCCCGGTATTCAATTAAAGTTTCTCATGGACTCCTCCGAAGGGGTGATTGGCATCGGACCCTTGTCCGAGCCCGCTCTTCCCCTTGGAGCCTCGGCCTTGGTGAGCTCGGCTCCGACATCTGCCTCGGACACTTCCCTTTCGGTGGGCCCTGGAGTTCCTAGCTCTTCGGAACGGGTTCTCTCGGACCTCCCTGGGAGGGGAGCATTCGAGGTGATGAAGAGTGTGCTGGCCACTGGCATCAGCCAGCAGTCTGTTCCCTTAGCTCCTTCCTCTATAGTGCCTGTTGACATCTCTGCCACTTCTCTTGCTACAGGACCCAGAGATCCTCCGCCTCAGGTTTCCCCATTGGGAATATCCCCCTCTTCCGAGGATTCTCCTGATGTGTCGGGAGATCCTCCTAGGAAGAGGACCTGTAAGAGGAAACACGTAGACTCCCCCGAGTCTATCACTTCAGATACTGACTTAGATGAGTCAGAGGGATCCCCAAGATCCCCCTCTGAGGATGTCTCCTTCTCAGACATCCTAGAACTCCTTAGACAGAGGGGAAACTGGCCCACCAATAATCCCTCTGAGGATGAGTCAGTATACCTAGAGGCGTTTGGATCTCGGCCCTCCACCTCCTGGGTGTCTCCGCCTTCGACCCCTTATGCAGGTTATTGCCCGAAAGGCGTGGGCTGCTCCTGACTCTGTAGAGCCGGTCCCTAGGAGGCCTTCAAAATTTATTACTGCCCCGTGTGATAAGCAATTCCTCACTAAGGGTGTCCCCGCTGATGCCATGGTGGTGGCTGCTGCCACCAAGAAGGAACTTGCAGATCCTTCCGTACCCATCCATCCTCCTAATAAGGACTCTAGGACCATGGATAGGTACGGTAAGCGGATGTTTTCCTCAGCGACCTTTGCTATGCGTTCGCTGAATTATCTATGTCACTTCACCAGACTCCAAAGGGATATCCTTTTTCAGGCAGGCTCCTCTTCTTCCACAGTCAGAGTTCAATTGGCTGCTATCTCGAACTTTCATGTCGGGATCGCAGATCACAATATTATGTCCCATAGGCTTTGTAAAGCCTTCTTGAAAGGAATTTTCCTGCTAAAGCCTCCAATCAGGGATCCTCCTCCTCAATGGGATCTAAATTTAGTACTGACATCCTTGATTCTTCCCCCCTTCGAGCCAGCTGTTTCTTGCTCCTTAAAATTTCTTTCTTGGAAAACTTTATTCCTAGTAGCTATTACATCGGCTAGGCGGGTGTCTGAACTTCATGCTCTATCGGTTCAACCCCCCTATTTGGTCTTTCACAAAGACAGAGTATCATTGAGAACTAATCCGACCTTTTTACCTAAGGTCGCATCAAAGACCAATTTGAATCAATCCATTGATCTCCCTGTATTTTTCCCAAACTATTCAGACAGAGCCGAACAAAAACTGCATTATCTTGATGTCCACTGCCAACTCAGATATTATTTGGACAGAACTAAAAAATTTAGAAAATCTGATCAACTTTTCGTTTCCTATGCGGATAACAGGAAAGGCCTTCCTGTCTCTAAAGTGACCTTGTCTAGATGGCTTTCTTCGGTCATCTCCGAAATTTATCTACTCAGGGGAAAACAGCTGTGCTCAAAACCTAAAGCACATTCAACTAGGAGCTTAGCTACTTCTACAGCCTTTCAAGCTAGACTTCCTATAGACACTATTTGTGCAGCGGCCACTTGGGCCACTCCTCATACTTTTGTTTCCCATTACAAATTGGACTTGGCCTCCAGGGATAGAGCCAGTTTTGGCTCTACAGTCCTCAAGAGTCTGTTCCATTGAGCCACCCAGGATAGAGGTGCTAGGGACGCGGTCCCATCAAGCAAGAATGAAGGCAAGATTGACAACTTAACATTAAGAAGTTATGTACCTACCATAACGTTCCATGTTAGTTGTCTTCTCTCGCCTTCTTTCTTGCGACTCCCCCTCCTTCCCCCAGGCCTGGACAGACCTTGTTTCTCTAAGGAGTTATTATGCTGAAGACCATTCAGTCCTGGTCTTTCTTACAACCTGTAGGCTTTCTTTCTTTCTTTCTTCCTTTGGGAAGTGTTTTATGCTTGGTGCTACTGCCCTTTGGTCATCAAACGAGATCTGGGTACTTACCGCCTTGCATCATGGGATATGGGGCTGCCTCGTGCTGGTAAAAGTGACTCTCGAGCTTAAGATTAATTTATAATTAGCTTAATTAGGTAAGTGGAAACGCTTCACATATTGGGCTCAAGGAAGGGACATAGATCCTTTCACTGCTTCCATCCAAATAGTCCTTGATTTTCTAGCTGAACTCTTCCATGCAGGTTCATCTCCTTCTACTCTTAAAGTTCAATTGGCAGCTATTTCTAACTTTCATGTGGGTATTTCTGAGTCTGCCTTAATGTCCCACAAGCTTTGCAAAGCCTTTTTAAAAGGAATTTTTCTTCTCAGACCTCCTATAAGAAATCCTCCTTCTCCTTGGGACCTAAATTTAGTTCTTACTTCTTTGATTCTTCCCCCTTTCGAACCTGCAGCCTCCTGTTCTTTAAAATTGCTATCATGGAAGACTCTCTTTCTGGTAGCTATTACTTCAGCTAGAAGAGTTTCAGAACTTCATGCACTCAGCTGTCGACCTCCTTATCTATTGTTCCATAAGGACAGGGTTTCCTTACGAACCAATCCGTCCTTTTTGCCTAAGGTAGTCTCGACATCTAACCTAAATCAAAGCATTGACCTCCCTGTCTTTTTTCCAGAATATTCCAATAGCTCTGAACAAAATTACACTGGCTAGATGTTCATCGTCAGTTGAGGTACTATCTGGATAGAACAAAACAATTCAGAAAATCTGACCAGCTGTTTGTCTCCTATGCAGAAGGCAGAAAGGGACTTTCAGTTTCAAAGGTATCATTATCTAGATGGCTAACATCTCTGATTTCCCTTGTTTATGAAATTAGACACCAAACGCTGCCTAATAAACCTAAGGCCCATTCCACCAGAGCCTTGGCTACTTCTTTAGCCTTCCAAGACAGACTGCCTATTGACACCATTTGTGCAGCGGCTACTTGGGCTACTCCTCACACTTTCATTTCTCATTATAAGTTGGATTTAGCTTCTAGGCATAGAGCTAACTTTGGTTCCACTGTTCTCAGGAGTCTGTTCCGTTAGGCCACCGGGACAAGGTGCTAGGACGGTCCCATCCAGCAAGAATGAAGGCGAGATAGACAACTTAACATATAGAAGTTATGTTCTTACCATAACGTTCCATGTTAGTTGTCTTCTTCTCACCTTCTTCTTGGCCCCACCTCCTGTCCCCTGGCCTGGACAGACCTAGAGGAGTTGTGATTGTGACCTCTCTTTCTACCACCTCTTTTATTAGGCATATGCTGTTGTGCATATTTCCTGGATGAGGATATAGGTCACCCCTTTTTCTCCCTGGTTTTAGAGGTGGACTTTGTTTATAGTTATTCTGATACTATTATAAGCTGGGGTTAGCTTACAAACGAGATCTGAGGTAACTCACGCCTAGCATTGTGGGATATAAGGGGAGCCTCGAGCCGGTGGAACCAACTCTCGAGCTTTTAGAGTGGCCGAGTCGGAGCCGAGGTCGTAAATTATCATAAATTAATTACCTAATTACTCAGTTTTAAATGAACCTGCTCTAATACAAACATTTTTAAAAACATATACTTCACAATTCCTTTGATGCTTGTACAAAGCATTAGTCTTCACTCAATGATTATATCATGATTGTGTTCATATAATGTTTTCCTAAGCACGTGTTCCATTTTTCCAAATTAAAATTGATGCATTTAACATTTGTTGACCAGGAAAGTTTGACTAGGACAGAGCCAATTTTCAGAGGAGCCTGGGGAGAAATGCTCCAGACACATGTCTTTGGAATGTGGAAGGAAACCAGATCACCCAGATGAAATCCATGTGAATGCAGGGAGGACATGCAGACTCCAGACAGAAGGCACCCCACCTGAGAATCGAACCAGAGAAGTTCTTGCTGTGGGGTGACAACATTAACTGCTGGTCCACTGCACCACAGTATGCTAGATAAATAACCCCTTTGTTATTAAATTTGAAGTACTCATAAAAAGTTAATAACATCTCCATAGTTTTTAAATAAAAGGGGAATTTGGGGAATTCGGGTGAGGCTCCTTAATGGTCTCCTGTACTGCATGCCTAGAAACTACCTACAGACCTATAATAGAAGAAGTGCCCATAGCAAATGTACAATATTTAAAGACAGAGAAAGAATGGGGTGAAGTAAAGTAAATGAGATTTTCCAGTAAAGCATTGCAGCTGTACAGAACATATATCTCAGGAGAATTGTGTCAAGGAATTTGTGAAAGCATTTCTGGTTTTATGTAATAAAAAGAAATTGGTCAGGTATATAGGGTTACTGGTTGTTAGATTCTGTGTTCCCATTCACAACTTTATCATCAGGTCTGACTTCCCTGATACTGTTTATTGAGCTGATCAGGCTAACTATAGGAGTAATGATAGCCAAAATAAAGAACATTTATTGTATGGAATCATTGATCCAGTTTTAATTTGAGCTTTGCAGACACACCAGTAGAAATGTTACTTCTTTCTTCAGTCATGCTTGAAAATTAAATATATTGAACATTAATGCAATTGTATCTCAAAGTGAATGTCATAGCAAATCAATTTATATCGTTCTTCAGGAAATGAAAGATGCTGGACGAATAAGTGAGTGCAGTTTTTATCTTTCAGCCTCCAGTAATAATGCCACAAAGAATTACACCCTGCACCTTGTCAATGACTTGAAGACATGGGCAGAAGCCGTTAGTTACTGCAGGTGTCACTACACTGACCTGGTCAGCATACACAATGATGTAATCCAGGTAAGGATGGCTGAACTAGTCCAAGAAAACACAGGACCTGATGTCTGGATTGGGTTACGAAACCACCGCATATGGAACACCTGGTACTGGATAAATTCCATGCAGCTGAACTACACTAACTGGGGTGAAGGTGAACCCAGTGATCTACTAAACCAACATTGTGGAATGGTATCTCTGAATGGATCACAGAATGTTGTCTGGAAGACTGCATGTTGTGGCATGAAGCTCAGATTCCTTTGCTTTAATTCTTCCAATATTTTTGAAAATCATTGCATTCATTAGAATTAACTGAGGAAAACTAGTATACAATCTGCATTCAAATGCAAGAAAAAAATACCATATCAGGTAAGCATTTATCAAGAAAAAGAAATAATACTTTCCAGCTGGTTTGACATTCAGTCAAAATGAGACAAAGGAGATGTATGTCTTCTGTTAAAAGAATTGTCATTTTAAAATAATAACTGTCATTTATGATATTAGCACCAGAAAAAAATATCTTAATTTCATATAACTATGAAATGTCATTAATACGTCTGTATAAGTTAAGGACCATCATTAGCACTATACATATACGTAAGAAATTTGAATTTAAAGTACCTACATAGGAATGACAGGGAAGATTATTCGAATGTAGTTGGAAATATAAGAATGCCTAGTACTTTTAACCCTGATATGCATCATGTCCTGCGTACATTTGAGATGGCATGTGAGACAGATTTTTGTCATTTTTTGCAGAAAACTGAAATTGATAATAATAATTTAACAATACATGAAATTGCTATTGATGAATATAATTACACGACAACCGATAGTCCAAAAATTCCTTCAATCTTCGGAGTTCCGAAGATCCACAAGGATGTGAATAATCCCCCCTTGTGACCAACTGTGAATTCAGGATGGTCCAAAATAAGCTATATAGCTAAATACTTGGATGAAAAATTAAAACAAGGGGTCCTCAATATACCACATATTTGCCGGGATTCATGGCAATTTCTTGATATATGTAATAAACTAATACCATTCAATGGTGGGATATTTTTAACTATAGATGTAAAGGATCTGTATAGTTGTATTCCGCACGAAATAGGGCTCGAATGGTTTTCGGAATATTTATATGAGGAAATGGGACTGGAACAAGATCAAATTAACTTATGCACTCAGTTGATGGAAATTATTTTGAAGAATTACATTTATTTTGAAGGGCACTATTTCAAGCAGTTAGAAGGGGGTGCTATGGGGTCTGCCTGTGGCCCACTTTTTGCCAATATTGTGATGGCCAGATGGGACAAGGTGTTCTTGTTTGCTTCTCCTTATGTTGAATAGATATCCTTATATCTTTGATATTTGGATGATTTGTTTGTGGCATGGCAGGGGCCTGTAGACTTGATTCCTATGTTTCTGGAATACATCAATTCTAGTACTGAGTTTTTGAAGTTCACATATGAGTGTAATGTGGACGAAATTTCATATTTGGATGTTTTAATTTGAAGGAGGTGTGATGGGGGGGATCAAGTCTACTATATTTAGGAAACCTACTTATTCGAATAGTATGTTACACTATTCTAGTAGTCACCCCATGCATGTCAAAAGAGGGATAGTCAAGGGGCAGCTGGTCAGGGCTGCCCATATGGTTTCGGACTTCAATGATTTTTTGCAGGAATGTGAAAAGATGAAGGATATGTTCCTGGATCGGGGTTATCCCGCCCTTTTAATAAACAATATTAAGGAAGACGTGATTTTTAAGTGAAAAACAGGGATTTACAAGCCCATCTTAGGCAATGACAGCCCATCTGGGAGAAGAAGTTCAGGGAGGGGAACCAGACAATTCTAATGCTAGTCTCCTGACTGAAAATAATGAGATCTTTGGAAATTATGACTCTGGAAGATTGAGTCAATCCTTCTGCCCTTTTGTAATGACTTTTTCAAACAATATGTGGACAGTTCAAGATATTATCAAGAAAAACTAGAATTTTATTCTCCAGGAACAAGACATGAGGGCAGAACTAGGGGAATATCCCAGTATTGTATACCTGAGAGGGAATAATATGAAATCCATCCTGGAGAAATGTAATAATAGTAATGTACAGGGGAGAATGGAACCTTGTGGGATGTGTTCCTAGTGTAGACAGGTACTGTCTACATCAAGTGTTCAGATAAGGGATAAGAAGATCAATCATCATCTTCTTTTGGCTGTTCCCATTAGGGATTGCCACAGCGGATCATCTGTTTCCATTTATTCCTGTCCTCTGCATCTTGCTCTGCCACACCAACCACCTGCATGTCCTCTCTCACCACATCCATAAACCTTATCTTATGCCTTCCTCTTTTCCTGTTACCTGGCAGCTTCATCCTTAGCATCTTTTTCCCAATATACTCTGCATCCCTCCTCAGCACATGTCCAAACCAACATAATCTTGCCTCTCTGGCTTTGTCTCCAAACCTTCCAACCTGGGCTGACCCTCTGATATACTTATTCCTAATCCTGTCCATCCTCGTCACACCCAGTGCAAATCTTAACATCTTTAACTCTGCCACATCCAGCTCAAACTCCTACCTTTTTTTCAATGCCACTGTCTCCAACTCATATAACATAGCTGGTCTCATTACCCTCTTGTAGACCTTCCCTTTCACTCTTACTGGTACTTGTCTGTCACAAATTGCTCCTGACACTCTTCTCCACCCGCTCCATCCTGCCTGTATTCTCTTCTTTACCTCTCTTCCACACTCACCGTTACTCTGAACTATAGATCCCAAGTATTTAAACTCATTCACCTTCACCACCTCTACTCCTAGCATCCTCACCATTCCTCTATTCTCCCTCTCATTCACACACATATATTCTGTCTTAGTCCTGCTGACCTTCATTCCTCTTCTCTCTAGAGCATATCTCCATCTCTCCAGGGTCTCCTCCACCTGTTCCCTACTCTCACTACAGATCACAATGTCATCTGCAAACATCGTAGTCCACGGGGACTCCTGTCTGATCTCGTCTGTCAACCTGTCCATCACCATTGCAAATAAGAAAGGGCTCACAGCTGATCCTTGATGTAACCCCACCTCCACCTTAAATGCATCCGTCACTCCCACTGCAGACCTCACAGCTGTCACACTACCCTTGTACATATCCTGTACCACTCTTACATACTTCTCTCACACTCCTGACTTCCTCATACAATACCACAACTCCTCTCTAGGCACCTAATCATATGCTTTCTCTAAGTTTACAAAAACACAATGCAACTCAATATAAATGGAAAATACAACTGTTGTTCCTGTGGAGTTGTTTATGTAGCACTATGTTCAGAGTGCCCAGCTTTTTACATGGGTAAAATGCAGCAAAAATTAGGGCAGAGAATACATGAACACAGATATGAAATTAGACTGGGGAATGAAGAAAATGCTTTGTGCAGACATATTAAAATATTTCAGCAACATTCTTTTAAATTTGTAGTTTTGCAACAAGTTAAACATGACAATCGGGTGGGCCTTTGGAAAGTATATTTAGAAACAAGGGAAACTTGGTGGCAAATATATTTTAATGCTTCTTGTCCACCAGTTTTAAATGAGACAATTTCAATTAAAAGTGCACTCAAGCACAAAGTATATGATAGATGAAATGTGGGTATGAAATAAGTACAGATTTGATGTTATGTTGGTATATGCTTTTAATTATTTGTATTTTTATATATAAAAAAAATGTGTGTATTTAATTGTATTTTAATATAATTATTTTATTTTTCTGAAATTTAAATAAGGGGACACTTTAATTGTAATCCAATTTTCAATTGGATCATTGTAGGGCTGCTGGGTATATATTTGAACATTGTGTGATTTGAATTTTGTCTGAGTTTGGTGATGGTCACCAGACAAAAGCACTAACCTGTATTAAAGTAATAGTACTTTTACTGCCGTTTGAGCCTGTTGCTGTTTTTTACTAGTTTTTTTTGTTTGTGGTGTTCCATATTTGTGAGGAAGAATAAGCTTTACATATCCGGATATTTAAATATTTACGAGGAAAACAAAAATGGCAATAATTAAAAGCAGTGCATTTCTAAGTGACATAACCACAAAGATCATGCATACTATATGAAATGAACACAGAAAAAAATTCAGCCCATGTATTTGATTTGCCAGAATTATATATTCCATAAACACTTTTCATTTAAACAAAGAACAATATAATAATGTCATACCAAAGAGGTAAAAAGCCAAAGTACCTTACTCACTTTTGATATCTTTTGAATGATGCATTCAATAAATTCTAACATTTTCTTAGTTTTTTTCCATAGATATTCTCCTTGATCTATGAAAATATACTTGGTATTCCACACAGATAATTTAATTTAAAAGTCCTTACCCTAAAACTCCTCTTTTTTTGGTCTCACGGTCTTTTCTTCATTTTGCTCCAATATTATTATAAACTGGACTTTGTAATGATTCCATCTTTCATACAGTACTCAAATGATTATTTCAGTAAGGCTGCGCAATGAATGCTTTAGGCCCCTAACTTATTTGTATTCCAGGCTCAAAACTAAAGTTATGGAAAACACGGAATGTTTATAATTTTCTCCATCCATGTCAGTAAGCTGACAAAATTTATTCTGTGCTTCCACTTTATAAGCAGTCGTTTGTACTCCATTTTGTACTTCAGGTTTCCATTTAGTTCCATTTTTATAATGCATCAGCCCACTTATATCTCATATACATGCATTGACCACTCACCTTCATCTATAAATTGTTGAACATATTTTATCAGTTATCTTTGCCCAGCTCATCCATGTAAACAACTCACCTACAGTATTCTCTTACAATTCATAGTTAAGAAATAACACATAAAATCAATATTATTTTGGAAAAGGCATATGACAGAAACACAACAGTCACTTAAATGAATTTCATAAGAGTCTGTAAAATGTTGAGATTTCATATACTTGCTTTATTTTCATTTCAAATCAAACTTGTAGAATCAACTCATCTTTTCAGTAGGGATAAACTGTTAATGCCATGTTTTCTTGGGTTTGCAAATGTAAATAGCTGTATATCTCAAGAGCTGTCTAGAATTTGTAACTGTTATCTTTTAATAACATGAAATGTTTACTGCTTCCATCACAAACAGAAATACCTCAATTTAGAATGAAACTACCTGTGCAATCTATTGATGTTTGAAAAGGAAAGAGAGATTTTATTAGAACTTGAAATGTCTCTAACATCTATAGAGGGCAGTAAACAATAATTAATTCAGTCCTTTTCTGTTTGTCTGGTACTGTTATTTAGGCGTGGAAAAATTCTGATTTGTGGAAAAACTTAAAATAAGGATTTCATGGTTCATAGACATATTAGACATTATTTTCTTATTCAGTCAGCTAAAACAAGAAATTTGGAAATAACAGACACCATTAGATTTTTTAAATGGTATATTTTAATTAAATGTTTTATTTCTTTTCCATGTGAAACTGCAATAATGACAAATGTAAAATCAGATATTTTTTAAAAGTAAAAGTTTTTATTTCCTCATTCATAAAAGTTTTTCGATGATGTCTTATTTCATGAATAAAGCATGTCCATGATGTATTGGTACAACTTTTGTCAAGCATTCTTTAGGAAGTGAGATAGCTTGACCCTCGTCTACTAACATTTCAGGTTGGTTGGCTTACTGGAAGAGTGCTCACTCACTGAGACTTTGGTCTCAGCTTAGTAATCTGATTGGTGGCAATGTATAGTTTAAATACAGGAAAAGAATATCATCACTAGACAGGAAACAACTCCTCCCAGGAAACATTTTGTGTGTGTGTGTGTGTGTGTGTGTGTGCGTGTGTGCGTGTGTGCGTGCGTGCGTGTGCGTGTGTGGGTGTGTGTGTGTGTGTCTATGAAAAGTAGTTTGGTTAAACTATTTTTAAAAGGCACTGGGTCCAGACCTTGGTGAGCAAAATTATAATGAATCAATGATTATGACCGTCTTCTTCAGGTAACAATGGAAAGCTTGTCTGAGCATAGCAGGTACTGGTCATAACCCAAGGTAGTAACATGCACTGCCACAAGCTCTTATGGCCAATCGCTCTATTCTAAACAGATCTGGTAATAATACTATTGAATGGGAATCTGTAACCGCTACACCTGACATACGCAGTGACAGTGCTGGAATTCAAACCCCATCCATCCTTCACATAAGTTTGTGGCAGCAGTGCAGAATTTAAGGCCTGTACTAATGGCTGTCACATATTTCGCATATTTGGTATGCACTGGTGTGGATATATTGTAGACCAGATTTTTCACCCCTGTAAAATAGTCTTACCATCAAAATGTGTGTGCAGTCTTCTAACTGCAAGGTAAAATATGCAACACTACACATTGCACAATATATATTTTTTAATCATATTAGTTAGCTT